>NW_009187745.1:0-79213 GCF_000690835.1 Fulmarus glacialis
TCCCGCGGGAGGGGGGAGTCACGTTACGTCCCCGCCCGTGGGGAAGCTCGCTGCGGGGCTGTGCCGGCATCCCCGGGCCAGGCATCCCCCGACGGGTGGGGACCAGCTGCCCCGAGCGAAAGCTGTGCCCGCAGGAGTTCCTTGGAGCTTTGCCTCCCGCGGCGGGGAGGGCGGCAAAAAAAAAGAGGCTCGCCCTCGGGAACCGCGCTAGGAGGGGTTTGCGGCACAGTAAGAAATGAGCTTTCTGCCAGCGGTCTGGGTTACCCAAAATCGCCCGCATCTGCGGAGCAGCAAATCTGTTGCTTATTCTCTGAAATTTTTGGAGTGACTCTCTGTAAGTTCAAAGTCTAAGCAAAGATGTTGTCTTCTCACCCTGCTGTGTTTTGCCACGGGGATCCTTTTCCCTGCTCCTGCTGTTGGAAGCCCCGTCGAGTACTTCATAAATAACAAATGCATTTAGGAGAAGCGGTCATTTCGGGGGATGTGTGGATGCAAAACCCGTGAGTGTGTGCAGTAATGTTGCCACCAACTGTTAGCAAAATACTGTGGATATAAATGGCTTGTAAACTCTTAGAGAGTCACCCCTGGGCTGGATGAACTGGGTTTGCATCATGAAGTAATAAAACGCTCAAAGTGCTTTGGGACGTGCAAATTTATAGTTAGATGTGCTTTAAAGTGAGATCTCGCCGAGCAACGCATGGATATGTGGGCTTATCAAAAAGGCATTTTCTGTTAGAGGCTTTTACCAGCCACAGGCTTCCCCAGTAAGTTATTGCAAAAAAAGAAAAGGTGTATTCTAGGAGTGGACCGCAGGATCAAGTTAAAGAAAGTCCTTAGCTGTTTTCCAAAAGAGGTGTAGATGTATAAAGCACTTTTCTACGTCCCTGGTTGTAGAATGTTAAAATAGCACCAAAGTCATGTGGTGCGTGACTGGCACAACTGGTGTTACGATGCTGTAGGCTGCGGACGGAGCAGCCTTGCACTGCTGATTTCGTTACGCTGCTGTGAAATCCTTAACGTGCGCAGCAGCGTGTGTGAGATAACTGAGGTCTAATAGCATATGGCGCTCTAATTCTTTCTTCACTGAATCAGGTGCTTAAAATAGAGCTTTCCTAGTAGGTACCATTCGGGGAAATATACTGAATGGAGAGAAAGAAACATGTAAGTGCTAGAGGAAACCGCTACGTGGGGAAAGACGCTTTTATATTTTAATCAGCCTTTTGTGTGTGTTTGACTTTCCTGATGCTAAGAGCATAACAGCATGCTTACGGCAGGAAAAGACGAGTGTTCACCCTTAGCCAAAGGGAGCTGTGCCCATGCTGTGGGAACGTGACTGATGGCTAAAGGCAAACCCCATTCTTCTGACTGCTGACAGTCAGGGAAGAGCTTTCAGTTCGGGCTTAAATGCTTTGCTGAGCTGAGACCTTTGGTCTTACATCATTCTGTAACTTGCAAGTGACTGAACAAAAGCAGCCCTCTGTCTTGCTTCTTTCCGCCCCTGTGCCCGCTGGGGTCCCCTTCCTCTGCCTCACCTCTTCATTTGTCCTCTGGCTCATGCTGCTACTGTGAAATGCAGCAAGTGGGGCTCTTCCGTCTCCGCTTGTGCCTTTCTGACTTTAAAGACTGACCGCAGGACTCGCCTTGAACGTTCCTCTGGGCCTGAGGGGTGGTCCTGCTGCTCACAGCATCTTTCAGGTTGTCACAATATTTTAAAAGTCACGTATCATGTGAAGGATGCACCACGTGCCTTAGCTGACCAGATGAGGTCTTCATTTCTGCTGGGGACTCCTCGGAGGTCCCCCACGTGGCAGCAGGGCTGGTAGGCAATGTGACACTGTCCAAAGCACTTCCTAGAAACATTTTTGTTTGGTTGATTGGTTTTCTCACCAGTTTTTAAGGGTTCCTGTATCGCACCTACCGTGACACCATCCCGTGCTCTGACCCTGCACCCTCTCTGTTTCCGGAGATCGCTGCTGGTAGTGATCCCACCTGAGTGGTCGGGCTTCCTTGAGCTGCTCTGAGTGGGAGTGGGCTTTCAAGCAGATCAGGATACACGCTCAAAACTCTCCCAGGGCTGAGAAAGAAGCTGCTCCATCAGCTGGCCCGTGGGGACCCCGGGCAGAGGCTGGCCCCGTGGGTTAGGTTGCTGCTGGCTGGGGGTTTGCACTGAGCTCTCGGGGGTCCCGGAGGCAGGGGCACACTCAGCCACACACCCATGTTTGCCAGCGGCTGCCTGTTCAGTCCCTGGAGCCACTTCAAAAGACTGAAGTCCTAGAGCCATGATAAAATCATGATGAAAAATATGGTGATAAAGTTAACCACTTGTCTTTAATAAATTTTATTAGTAGTTCAGACTCCCTTGTAGGCTCAGATAACCACGCTACAGACTTGATGTTGTAGGCTCAGGTTTACTATAATGGTCACAAACCCAGGACTGTACTTAAATACGTTCTGCATAAGCATGTAGTCCAAGGGATGTGCGTAGCAAAGGGAATGCTTATTCCTTTAACTGGAATTAAACTCTTAAGTATTTGCAGGATGAGTCAATAATCCTAGTCAATAAATTCAGAATATTAGTATTAGAATTACTGTGGTCTGCGTGTGTTATACTGGAGGGGGAACATTTTGTATGTGTTTGCACATACACATTTGTATGTACACAATAGTAAGGTGCAGATTAAATACACAGATGCAGATTAAATACACATCATTTACATTTTTGGAAGATTGCAAGAGACATGCCCATAGCTTATTTGCTTCAAAATCTTGAAATATGTAATCTTTGCTCTCCTGCTGGGTTAAAAACCACATCCAAATAGTTAATATTACTTCCCTTACATTCCTTCAGAGGCTTACAAAATATGACTTAATGTATTTTAAAGTAGGGGTTTTTCCCCTACTCTTTTTTTTATTCCTTTTGCTCCAGATCTTTTACTGGTGGTGTGGGAATCTCTTTGATTCCATCTACAGATTATGATTTTACGATATATGTGAATTATAAAGGCGAAGTCAAGGGAGAATTGGGAGGGCAGCAAGGAAATGTTTCAAAAGGGAATCTCTCACCTATGCTGAAATTAGAAACAGTGAGACAAATTCATTCCTGATGTGCATCTGGAAAAGATTTGATCTAAATTTTATTGTAAGAAAATTTTTTTTCTTCTTCTTTTCCTTCATGCTAATATACTTCACAATGATCATGAAATACGTCTTGCTCTGTTGCTCTGGAAATTATTATATTGCTCTGCTATAATCAGGAGGACAGAGCTATGCATGGTATAACTCTCCTGAAGCGTGGGGATGTACCGAACGTGACTCACCCCGGAGGCGCATCTGGAGCTTTATGCCTGTGATGGCATCCAACCAGAAAAGCGATGGGAGAAGATTCATTGTGTGCGAAAAGATTTGGCCTGTTTGGCCTTTTCATTTCTTATAATAGCAAACACTTCTACCCAAAAAGCTGAATGTGGTTTTGATTCAGTTTTATTGTTGGGGTGAAAATATTTGCGTACATTATTGCAGCTTTTGAGCCCTGCCATGCGTGACGGCGTTCTTGGAAATGTGCGTGCAGTTGGTTTTGAATCATTGTCCCAATAGGATCTCTTACGACTTTGCTGTAGGATATAGCCCCGAAGCAGACACTGGTACAATACTTTGCTGCTCCCTCTGATGTCGGTAGCTTCATACCCATGGTCTTGTGAGCCTAGGTAAAAGTTTATGGTATAATGTGCTCAGTGTGGGAGGTGTCTCCCCATTGCTGAAGACTGTGCCTGAGTTCCTGCTTTCCCTTTGGCGAGGGGAGGGTAGCAAGGGGAGTAGTTCCCCCTGCTCAGCAGGTTGGGGAAGAGCCCTCTCAACCACCGTTGTCGCAGTGTGGATCACGGTGCCTGCACAGAGCACACCTGCGGGCTTGTAGATCCTGCTGTAGCAGCAGAGCCCCTGCTTAGCTTGTGGTCCATGATGAGTGAGGCTATGTGGCATTTAATCTTGTAACCACCTTCAATCTTCACGCTCAGAAAGTGGCACTTGCTTTTCCCCTTTCTGAGCATTAAGCGTCCCATCAAAGGTTGTTGCCTAGGCTTATTGTATTGTCTCTGGAGAGAAAGTCACGTCCTGGAAAGATTCACACCACTGTCCCTAGACAGCTGCAGAGATGCTGCTCTTCATTAACTGTAGAGAGGCAACAAATTCTAGATCAGATACCTACATTTTAGACAGCTGAGGTGTAGGTGAGATCAATCTACACCAAACTGTTCAATGGAACGGAAATTAAAATAGTAATGTTATTGTGTCACGTTAATTCTTCATCTTCAGATTGTCTTATGTCCACTTGGAAGTAACAACAGAGGCTTATTGTTGCAATCGACTCTACAAATATATGCAGCTGAAGAAATTTGAAGCCAGAACTTATCACACATCACAGGGGTAAAAAAAACGCAGATCACACACAGGCTCTGTTTAATTATTTTCAGAGGAGACAAGGGAGTAGGAAGCCTCTCTGCGTTTGCTACCTGTCTTCTGTCAGCTGTTTGGGAAATCAGCTTTGTTTGCCATCTGCGTTGTCGTGTTTGTTGCAACACTGGGGGGACAGCTGGGGTCACTGTCTCTGGCAGCATTCATGCTTAACAGCCTGTTCCCTGAAGTTCTTAAATGTGTTTTTCATTTTCTTCCACCAGTTGTAATCATGTGTGCCAGCGGTGACACAATCAGGAACATCATGTTGGCTGCTCATCGGCAAGGAATGACCAACGGGGACTACGCTTTCTTCAATATTGAACTCTTCAACAGCTCGTCATATGGTAATGTTTTTCCTGCCCAAGTATGTTGCAAAGTCTTCTGTAAGCCTGGTAATATTTTTAGATTTGTTGCCCTCAAAATACGCCGCACTGAATCCCAGAATACACCACTGTCTCTCCCTGTCGTTGCAGTTACCTTGCAGGAAAGGACCTCGTGGCTATAGTTGCCTCTGGGTCGATCACAAGATGCCAAATACATTGTAGGCGTTACTTACTTAGTTACTTGTAGGGGAAGCAGCACCAGGTGGAGACATTGCTTACAGCAGCCAGGTGTGGGTACCCCGTGCTGCAGTGTGCGCTCAGCTCTAGGTGGTTTGCACCATCCCTGGCCCTGTGACTGCCAAATCTCAGGGCAGGGGTATTCCTGGCTGCCCGGTGGCTTGCGGTGCAGATGGCTGGGAGAAGACATTAGCAACGGCTGGGGCCGTGGGCAGCTGCAGGGCCTGGGTCTCCAGAAGTCATCTCTCTGCTGGGGGATCCACATATCTAATTTGTTTCAGCTTTTGATCAGAAACTGCATCTGCAAAAATATTCAGTGGTGGTGTGCTGAAGGGAAAGCACTGGCTGGGACATGGACGGTTCAAATAGACTAGAGCAGGGTGGATAACGGTGGCTGATTCTACCCCTAAGTAAGAAGGATCAGATTTGTCAAATTAAAACATGACTGTAAAATGTAAATTAAATACATTTGCTTTCTGAAATATGCCTACTTTCAGTTGCATTTGATAATATGGCAGTGCAGAGCAGGGATTAAACCTGCTCTCAGCTGCTATAGCTGTCTCAGTTAAATTCAAGGTAATACTGGAGCAACACATTTGCTGAGTTTAAACAACGTCAGATGGCTGAAGCTGAGGCAAGTTCCTGCCTGGGAACTAGGTTTTGTTGAAGTGTCAACACTCTTTTTGAAAGGAGCAGCCTCTTTTGCAGGTGCAGAGAAAATAATTTCCCCCCTGCAGGCTGCCTTAACTAATCCACTACAGTAACAAATTCATTTAAAATTGAAAACCAAGTAGGAGTTGAGAAAGAAGGAAAACTTTTTTTTTTTTTCTTTCAAGCCTCAAAAAGCTGATGAGCAGGAACAATTGAATTCACGAAAGGACAATGTATTTTGTTTAATAAATCAGTTAATTGTAAGTTAAATTCTTCTGCATAAACTTTTTGTTATCTGTCTACCACCTCTGAGATTATTTTTATAATAAACAGAGATATTTGTTGAAAAGCTTTATAATAAACATAGATAGAGATATATACAGGAGTACAGATACCGCTACATGTATCTTCAAGGTTAGCTAAAGAAGTTTTGCCAGTAATAGGGAAATCACTTAAATAACTAGAAGATAAAGTGGCAGAACAAGATCAAAGCCAATGGTGTGAATCAAGGTTTTCTTTTTCTTGAGTTAAATTTGGAGTGACTTCATCCCTTCATCCCAAGCAAAACCATTTGGCATTGCAGCCTTAAGCAGGACCAGGGTAAAAAGCTGAAGGTCTACCCATGTCAGCAATCACAAAACCCTGAAGTTTCAGCCCTTCTGTAGACCATGGGAGCTTCACAGGGTTGAATTTAATAGAAACCACTGATCAAATAACCCCTCTGGCTGCCGGCGGTGGCTCGTTACCCCTGCACTGCTGCTGCATTTCATCTCACAGAATAGAAATGAGTCAGAAGTGATTCATCTGGCCGTGGGTACAAGTCTGCATGTCAGCTGGGCTCCCGTTGGAGTCACAGGAGAGAAGCAGGCACCCCTGGACAGCGATTCACCTCACATGTAAGTGTCCAAAATGGCTCAGATGAATCATCCCCTACTGATGGTTTCCTTGGTTTGGCTGAAATGAGCGCACGGTGACTATCTGGGAAGCGCTGAAGCTGGCTTGTGGAGTTGGTACCCAACGTTCTCCTTGAGCAGGGGATGCTCGTGTAAGAGCAGCGGCTGCAGGAGACGGGCGGCTGCGTTTGTGATGGTTTTGCTTTCCAGGATGGTATTTGCTAGGAGATACCGGTGGCTGCAGGAGGCAGTGTTGCAATCCCCAGGCTCAGGGCCCGGCCCCAGGGGTGACCCTGGCATCGCAGCTGATGTGGGGTGGGTGTCCCCAGTGATGCAGCCCCCAGTAGATGGCACTTTGTTCAGCCGTGCACAGGGCAGTGCTGTGCCACCCTGGCGTGGGTCCTCCATGCAGCACGGTAATGGGGGCAATACCCGTTTGCCCTGCGGTCGTGTGGGAGACTCAGCACCATCCTCCTCTGCGTCACAGGTAGTCCAGTCTTCTTGTAGCTTTTCCAAGGGATTAATGAAAACTGTCTGTCTTCTGATGCAGTGTAGTTAGAATGTGGCATTTCCTGGCATTTCTAAGTAATAATTCTTTTAAACCAGTTTTTCTGTTTCTTTTTGGATATGTTTCCCATGAAGAGCGAAATGACTGTGCATCAGAAGCTGATTTTTGTGCAGATGGTCATCACATGTGGAAAGCAAGCATAAAAGAGAAATATAGAGAAATTCTCCCGGAATTCCGTGTTCCCAGAGCCTGGAGATACTAGATTTTGTACCTTATAAAACGTACAAATTCTAAGAGTGGGTGTGATTGGCAAATTGGCACATTGCCTTTAAGTTCAGATGACCATATTGCAGTTTGTTGTTGCCCTCTGTTCTGAATATTTTTAATTTTTCAGAAGAGCAGGCGTATTAAACGCCAAGGCTGCAATAATTGCACATAAGTACTGTGGCAAGACGACCTCCCACAAAATAATCCATGAAGGATTTTAAATATGTAAATTATTCGAGGAACGCGGTTATGCAAGTGTACCTTCCCTGCTCCCAGGGTCAGGATTTTTAAAAATAAATATGTGTAGTGTCCAGGATAGAAACTTACTCACATTCTACCAGCACTACCAGGTTTTTTTTAATATAATCTCACTCTTTTTAGCCATCTCCATTTGTAAATGCAAAGCTATATCTATGCAAAGCTACAGCCCACTGTGCTGTAGTCTCTGCCGTACTTCTTGAATACTTCGCCTCTGAAATGCAGGTACCCAGCTGGGGCAGAGGTTTTCCAGCTTCGAGACTCCGGCAGGGCTTGTATCTTCCTGTGGGGAAGTGAGCAAGACGTGCTAGCTTACAATTGCCAGATGCGCATTGCTTTCATTTTGAAAGCAGCAACAAGGAGAGGGTGCAGGCATTGAAGGGAAGAGTGCTGCCTCTGAGAGCAAAATCAGATGGTGGGATGTTGGTTGCTCTCCAGTGTTTCCATCAAATCCGATGAATAGGGTCCTGGTGTAAGTCATTTTGACCAGTTAAACTTTGTATTGGGGAAGAAATCCCTAAATCAAGGCAGACGTATCTACAGCTTCTTCATAAAAGAATGAAGTAACTGCCAAAAAAAAAAAAAAAAAAAAAAAAAAAGAAGAAAAATTAAGAATTAGCAAGGTTCATGAAGTTTATAAAAATTGCAGTCCTAGCCAGTGCTGAGCTCTGGTAAATAAGACTTTCCTGAGGTGGAAAAGAGAGGTAAAAGGGCTCAGGTGTGGTCCTGTGCCTCCTGCCCTGTGCTGGGAGTGACGGGAGCTGCCAAAAGCAGCACGAGGAAAGACTTGTCCTCTGGAGAAGTGCACGTCCTTCATTCCTTCCCCTGTGGTCTCTGAGGAAGGAGAGCAATTCTCCAACTACATTTATTGTCAAAAACAAAGAAGAAAAAAAAAAAGTCCTAGCAGCAGTGCCGGGATACTGGGAGGACAAAACACAGGCTCTGTATTCACCTACTTCGGGGGGACCGGAGTGGTCTTGTCCATGAATTTGCTCTTGCAGGCATGTGATGCAGCTGGTAGTGCCGCGCAAGGAGCACCGTGGGTTTGGTGCCTGGACTCCATCTCCATTAGCATCTCCATTCCCAAACCACTTGCTTCTCTTGTCCAAATGGCACCGTGATCCTCAACCCAAGCAGAGCAGCCGCATCCTCTCTCGTCTCAGGGTCCCGCGTGCCTCCTTGAGAGCTTAGCGTTAGTCTTCGTCTTGCTCATTTAACCGTGATGGGGTTTGTTGCTATTGTTCGAAAAATAAAATGACTGTCTAGCTTTTAATTATTTGTAAGCATTTAAAGGCACACTGCTGAGGGCTACCACTGTTCCTTCTAGGTCTCTTTTGTTTATCATTTACATAGAATAGCACAAAACCTGGTCCAGGGCAGTGTGAAGCTTTCCACTGCTCTCGTGAAGCTTTGGATCAGGGTCTCCAGACATGCTAAGATGAGGCCCTGTTAGGCGCGAGGGCTCCTCTGCTAATTAACCAGTCAGCTATCCTGGTTTTTAAAAATCTGATTACTTTACTGGTGGTCTGAGTTAAATCATTCCCCTGCTGTGACACAAAACACATGTAAATACAGCATAGGCGCAGGGTCCCATTTTATTTCTAAGTGTTTCTTTTTCACTAAGAGCAGGGCTGGTCTAGCAGGCACTGCACACATGGTTTTCTCCTTGACCACAGTGGGAGAGCTGTGGGAGAAGTAGCTGCACCATCTGCCTCCCATTCGAGGTGATGATCATACTATTGACTTTACTGGTGCCTTTCTGACTGTCCAAGAGTGTCGCTGGTGGGGTGTTGTATAACAAAAACTTTGTGGTCGGATCCTCCCTCACTTGTTCTAACTTAAATATCTCTGCGTTCAAGATCTGGCACACGTTTTTTGCTCTGAGATGTCTTCTCACGCTTAGGCTTCATCCCACCCTTTAAAAATAAGCAAGCACAGCATGGGAGTAAAGTTGTCTTTCTGTTTGCACATTTACTTCCCACCAGCCGTTCCTCCCTGCCTGGTTTCCTGCACATCTTGGAGCAGGTTCAGTTCTCCCTTGTACTCTGCCATCTCCCCAAGGTGCAGGAGAGGGGACTTCTGGGTGGAAAAAAGAAGGCAATTCTGTAATGGTACCTAATTTGGAGTTGGAAATATGCTTGTTTTCCCCTTAGGAAATGGCTCTTGGAGAAGAGGAGACAAACATGACCTTGAAGCCAAGAAGGCATACTCGTTTCTCCAAACCGTCACTCTGCTGAGGACCGTGAAGCCTGAGTTTGAGAAGTTTTCCCTGGAGGTAAAAAGTTCTGTTCAGAAGCAAGGTCTGCACGAGGATGACTACGTAAGTACTTGATGACAGGCTTCAGGTCTTAGCGTCTTCAAAAACACGCACCTAATTAAAGGAAAAGTAGCAGTGACCCCTTCTCAGGACAGAATCGCCTTGGTTCAGTCGTAAAAGCCCACTGTTGCCTATATAATCTCTTTTCCTTTTTTTTTTTTTTTTTTTGTGGATGATGCAAATAGCAGCAAGAATAGACTTGGTCTAGGTGCACTAGGTCTGTGCACCACCATCCATGAGCAGTTGTCCTGTGCTTGTCCCCTTGTTCATCAGCAGGAGGGCTGGGGCAAAGCAGATTGCCAGGTCTCTCTCCCTCTTCCACCAATCACTTGTCTTTTTTTCACAGGCAAAGAATTGCATTCTTCGTCTTTGTTTGCTCCCAATACTTTTTTTTGGTAGAATCAAATCTCAGAAAGTTACACTCTCTGTATTGCATCTGATGAAGTTTTTCTTGATGCAAGTGAGAAAAGAGGTCTTATTCCCCAACTAACCATATTTAGGTTGTTGCTGTTGTTTATTTTAAACTGTCTAAAATATCACTGTAGTCCTTGCAAGTTGTTTTAAACCTAGGGGAGTGCCACTGTCCTCCAGAGATGGATATGGGAGAGTATGTATTTTTTTAATTTCTCAAAATGTAGGAGGAAGGTGCCTCTGAAAATTGCTTTTGAGCTACCGCAAAGCTAGTTCATTAGGGATTTTCATAGAAAAGTGTTCTGTGAAAGCAAGTATGTATAGCATACCTATAGGGATTTCTTCGTGCTGATAGAAGTACTTCCTGGACAGTCAGCCTTCCAAATACGCTTAGAAAGAAAAGATGCTTGAAGAGAGCTTGGTCAGTCTTTAGCTGCAGGAAACGAGAAGTGTAATACGAACAATTCCATAGGAAAAGTGACTATCAAGAAAAACATAAATCTCTTGCAGTTAAGAGCGTGAGACAAAACTTCTTTTGCTATCATCGCTATACATGCCTACAAATAGAGGAATAATGAACCCATAAAGACAGAAGAAATTTTGGCTTCATAGACTAAGGCAGTATATTACGTTGTTTTTCAAGCAAATTCAAATGTTGCTGTGAAGTGCCCTCTGTGAAATCAAGGTGCTGCAGCAAGGGTAAATTTGCTTGAAAGCTGTTATCTCGGGTGAAGGGAAAAGAACTGGTGCATCCAGAGCTTTAACTTTAAAGGAGGGTTTGGGGGAATTTGTGCCCAAAACTCAAGAAAGCAACTCAAACCCCTCATTGGCCAGCTCCCACTTAGGCACCTACCTCAGCTCTTTGTTTAAGCATTGTGTGTTCCCCGGGTGGAGGCATCGTCTTTAGTTCAAAGCACAGGCAGAGGAACTTGAAGGTTGTGTAAATAAATGACTTTTCCTGCAGTTTATTACATAATCTCATTTGTCTTCAGAAAACCTGTGCTTCTTAGAATTTGCATGTCTTTCGTTTAAATATTTTATGTAAATGAAATGTTGAATCATATCAGTGGCTTGTATTTTTCCCAAGAAACTTTCAAAGTCTAGGCAGGCAGAAATAGTCTTTTGTTGGTGTTCTTTGCCTCGGGTTAGTAGAGAAACCCCAACTGCCAAGTTCAAGGTACTGCTCTCTGACGAACCTGCTAAATGAGTTTTGAACAAGGCATGGGACTGTAATTTGTGCTGTTCCTCCCTTTTCCCTCTGTGTGCCCTTTTGCAGGTGTCACTTAGCAAGATGGTTGGTGAGAAATGTGATTTTGAATATTAAAGATCCAGTCATCCCCAGTTTTGTGGCTTTTCTAGTGTGACATTTCAGTGTTAAACTGCGGAGAGCTCAGGATGCTGTCTGTGGGCCGTTTGGAGGCGGGCAAGGGGGTGATTTGCTGTTATTTAGGATGGAGGCCCGCTGCAAACCCTATGCAAGTTCAGCGTTGATAGACGCTGGATAGATTCAAGCCCAGTTATGGTCAAGCAGAATTGGATCCATGAAAGAGCAAATCCCCCTGTGCCAGCAGGGGGGAGATTTTGCAAGCTAATGTGTTCGTTGGGGAGACTCCTTGAACAGCTGTGTACCCGTGGCCAGAAGTCCTCTCTTCTCTTTCCTCACACCACGGTTGCTTGTGCAATCAGACGTTCAGGCTGGCAGTGCTCCTGGCTGTCCCAGGGCAGCTGCGCGGGTGCCTGGCTCCCTACGCCTTGTCCTTGACCTTCTTCTGCCTGGCTCTGAGGGCTGCCTCTTCCTATATCGCATTCCCACCTGTGAGCCAGAGCTTTTCATCCTGTTCCAAGCACTCCATCACCCAAAACAGTCAGCCTTTGCTCGGGCCGGGCAGTGGCATGGGGCCGCTCCTGCTGCTGCTGCTCCTCTCCTGCTCCTCTTCCTGCTCTTCCCTTCCCACCTGGCTTTCTGCACTCTTCCCAACCTCTTCTTCTCGGGGCAGAGGGGGGACTTGTGATCTACCTACCATAGCCTCCTGCCATTTGAAGCATCAATCCTTGACTCACGGGAAGCTCGTGGTGGAGGCCGTAGGGATCTGGGGCTCCTTGTGGAGGAGCTACAGATCCTGGCTATGGGGGAGGGAGTTTGGTTTCAAATGCAGCGTGTCCTGGTATTACATGAATGCTTAACTTACACAGATCTCAGCAGAGCCTCCCCTACCTGCTTTCTCACAGCGTCCTAACCCAGTGGGAAGATAAAACTTGTTTAAGAGGGGTAGCCTTGGGTTGAGCATAGCAAAAAACATTAGCTGTGTTACTTCCTTAACAGTGTGTGAATTCTAACTATCTGGTTTGCTTTTCATCGCTCACGGTGAATTTTACATTTCCGCACTTTGGACAGTGGGAAAGAGATGCTTCATATTCCCTTAACTGATTGTCCTGCTACCGTGTTCAGAGGAGAAACATTTTGGGGCAGCCTTCAGTCTGAAGAAAAATACCCATTTTAGAAACTAACGGGAAAAAATAAAAAGCCAAACTGCGGGCCAGTTCCTTCCTCTCTGAGAGATATGTGGCTAGTGGGCACCTCATTAACGGTGCTTCTCTTGGCAGCATGGGAAAAAAGTGGCAATGTTGGCCTGGCGGCATGCTAAGCAAGGCTGTGTCCTCCAAGGGAAGCTTGGGAGGGAGAGGTCCTTCAGCTGCGTGGGTGGGAAGCGACAGGGATGGATTTTCTCTGCTGGATTTTGCTCCTGAAAACAAAAACTCTGGGGAAAGATAGTTGGTGGTACAGTCCATCTCAAGTCTTATCCACGGGTGTTGAAATAGAATCCTCATCCTTTTCTGCAAGCCGTGTCCCAAGAGAATGAACTCAGGGAGGTTTGGATTTGAAGCATTCAGTGTTTCTGCTTCTCTGTGTGGATTTTTCTGGTGTCATGGGAAAACGGGGGCCTGGGTCCGTGGTCTAAATTATCTCGCAGTGATCCTAACTCAAACAAAAGTTGTTATCACTGCCATTTTGTCCTGGCCTCTTGCCAGCACTATTCCTAAAGGCATTATTATCTACCAAAAAAGAATATCATAAAAATGGAAAATAGCAGATGACAAAAGGAAAGATAAGGGAGACAGAAAGGGCAAAGTCCTAAAGCAGCAGCTGTCCAATTGCCAGACTGGAG
This sequence comes from Fulmarus glacialis, assembly GCF_000690835.1. Classification (NCBI taxonomy): domain Eukaryota; kingdom Metazoa; phylum Chordata; class Aves; order Procellariiformes; family Procellariidae; genus Fulmarus; species Fulmarus glacialis. The sequence continues at coordinate 13,485 of NW_009187745.1, forward strand.
AACACATACAGCCCGTGGAGGAGGAACAGGTCAAAGAGTGTTGGCCATCTTCGTCTCCAGATGTGAAATCACACAGAAGAGAGAAAAACTCTCTGTGTTATGGGTATGTCTTTCCCAGGTCAGAAACTGCTCTTGTTTCTGCATGGGTGCTATAGGGAAGGTAGAAGAGCCTGCGCCTTCTGAGTGAGCAGGAAAGTGTGGAAAAGGCAATTTCTCTGACTTCTCTAGGAATCTCGCTTGTGAAGAAAAAAGCTTCGTTAAGCACCTTCTAACTAAATGGCATAGAAGATGAGGGTGGCAGAGAGGTTCTGAGAAAGCATCTTAAAAATATTTGGGTAGGTAATAATTGCACAGGATGGGGCTAAAAATGCTGATGTTCCCTGCCTGCAATGTCCCATTGCAACATCGCGTTGCAACAGCTGCCTGAGGATCAGCACAGCCTGTTAGCAAATACCATTAGTTTGCTTGGGCACCACTTTCAGCCATTACTGTCATGTTAATGTAACCCGAAGAATGTGGGCTGAAGCATCAGATCTGTTCAGCCCTCGTTTCAGCATTCAATGGTGTCATGATTTTTTTTCAAGAAACATCCTGTAGTTCTGTAGAAAGCTTGACCATTTTATTTCGTGCCTACCTGGAGACCGACTTCTCTGATAAAAGAGCCAAAAAAAGAGGAATTTTTTCAAAATCCATTCAAATTTGGGGTTCAGGCATAAGGACAGTAGAATCACTTTAATGCTATTACGCAAATTATAGCAGTTTTCTCACTTCTGTAATGTTAATGCGTTACCAAGACATTAACAGCAATGTGTCCTGGTTGAGATCAGTTGAGATCCTTGGTTTAATTGCAAAATACAGGACAAGCTTTGCTTGCAGACTTGGAGCCTAGGTGAGGCAGACAGCAATGGGAATTGCATGCATTTACTTGAAGGAAGAATTTGAAACTGTCTCTGAATTGGTGTGCGAATAACTCCCAACAGATACTCTAGTTAAAAATGTTTATGAATAAATAGCGTGTCAGTTAAAGTATATGCATAAGCCATTTTTATTAAATAATGCCGAACACTTAATGAATTGGCGGTAGGCGGCAGTTTGGAAGCTCTTAATGCACCTTCTGTTCCTGACTCAGGCCTAGGATTCAATAAATGCTTTTTTTATGTCCAGCCCAGTATTCTGAGCTGGGATGATTTTACAGCCCGGGATATTTGCTCTTCTGAGGTTACAGACCACCCATGGCTTGTTTTTTCTTCTCATTTAAAAGCTGAAAATGTAACTAATTAAACAAATGTTTCTGCTGTGTTAACTACATGACAGCATTGTTCACGAGGTGGATGCGTGGGTTTTATCCTATCCACAGCCCTTTTCGCACCGAAAATGAGCAGCAGGAGGAGAGAACTGGAGTCCAATTTGCCTGTAAAGTAATCTCAGTGAAAGAATGAGCTACGTAGATTAATTAGATCAGCGAGATGCTACTACCTATTAGAAAGGGCAAGTCTGTTTTATTTAACATTTTCAGCCCTCTGAAATGAGAAACGGTGCACATAAGAGCAACTGTTCGAGCTCCAACAGTTAACTACAAAAGCTACGTGGGAGGTAGCTGTGCTCATAAAGTTTATCATCTCATCCATAACATCCGTGCCAGACTCTTCCCTGTGTGTATTCCTTACGTCAGCCTTTTAATTAGGATCGTACACCAGCTAAGATAAAGGTTGGGAGAAGTGAGCAATTCAGTCATGTCACTGAGAGGGATGCTGAAAATGTAACGTATTCAGCAGTGTACGCCCCACTTGTCTTTTTTCAGGCACAGGCAGGCGAGATTAATGACAGGCAGGCTTTTGTGTTTCTTCTGACTACACCAGGATGGGAGAGACTTTTGGGGAGATTTTTTTTAAAAAAACACCAAAACTCTGCCAGGGAATAATTTGTTCAAATGAATAGGTCTATTCAGCTGCTGGAGTGCTTTGCTAATTGTGTTCGAAAGAATAAAAGCAAACCACAAGCTGCTTTCAGCAGCCGGAAAAAACGGGTTCACATGCCAGCTCATTAACAAGAAGAATTCTATTAGTAAAACATATTTAGGATTTTCGCAACCAGTCCTTCATCCCTTGGAATTAATGGGAGTTTCTTCAATTTCCATAAGAGCAGTGTTGAACTCTGGACTGCTAAATTTGGTGAATACAGCAGACACTTCTTTTTTTGCTGAAGTTAATGCTTTCTCAGTGATATGAAAGACTAGTGTCTTCCACGTTGGGGTCTTAGGCAAAACTACAGTGTAATAGTATGTTATTTGCAGTTAACAGATGTCATAAAAGACAGGAAGAGAAAGAAATTATTATTCTCTCTTCCAGTGGATTTCTGTTTAGTTTTTCTAGCCTGTCTAAGCATATTTTTGAAGCTGTCTTAAACCATGGAGGAGATAGTATAAAACCATAGGTATATCTGAAAATAGTAACATCTGAACTCTTCGGGAATGTAAAAGTTTAGAGTTGATCTTCATATATTATGTTGTATATTTTCCATAGCCCCATGTTTTTACTTGGGTTTCACAGATATTCACATTCCACTTTATTAAACAGACACTCAGACATTTATGGGCAAGGCACTCTCCCTTTGAAGTACTTGCTAGAAATACATCTTATTTTCCACTAATAAAGTGTGAAAAATGTGTCTTCCAGCAAAGTTCATAACCTGTTTTTGTTTTTAATGCCTCTCCATGCTATGTGCATTGCTAATGATCCAAAAGCTAATTTGTCCCACTGAGGTCTTGTTTTTATGTAAATTCATAGGATTTTTGATGCTGGTATTAAATGGTCCTCAGGTTTGGCTCTGCGATGTTTGAATGAAGGCAAGGAAAGATTGTGTTCTTATTTTTCACAAAATAACACTTTACAAATGAAAGACCTTTGCTAACTTACTTTCTAGCAGCCTAATACCTTCTACGAGCCACGTTCCTGAGTAGCTTGTGAAAATAACACTCAGTTGAAACTTTCCTTTTTAACTGAAAAAAACCCTCAACTCAACAAGGCTTGAAGCGGGCGGTTGGGGTGAGCTGGTCCCGTGTCAGGATGCCGTCGCAGCCAGCACCAGGGTCCTGGACAGGCAGCTGGAAGCTCTTTCCTCGTGTCCTTGCCGGATGGCCGACGGGCTGCGCCAGCCGCAGCGCCGCGGGGGGTTCACCTGCGCGGGTGGCCTCGTGCTGCGGTAACGTAGAGCGGGTTAGGAGTTCAGTGTTTGAAATCTGGGTGAGCCAAAGAGTTTAATCGGAGAGTTTGATCAGGAGGGTGGCAGGGGTTGGGGAAAAACATTTTGTTTTCTTTAGGGACGTAAGGGAAGGACAGTTCTTCAAGGCCAGAAATGCATATTCCTTGTTTGAGAGCTCCAGGGCGGAAGACATGTTGCCTCACGGGGGCAGATCCCGCACTGGGGCGGTTCAGGGAAGCTGTCCTGTACTCATTTGAGCTATGGATACGGTGAAAGCGATCCTCAATGACAGCAGGGCAAGGTCTAACTTTATGACAGTCAGGTGACAAGTCTTCCTGAAAGAACAGTATAGGTGGCAATCAGTAGCACCTCAAGTCTCTGATCTCTTGCTACGTCGGCACATTCATTTCTTACGGCTGAGTGCTGGGAGGTTAAGCAACCTGAACGTAGCTCTGAGAAAGACTCACTCTCCAGAGGGACAAATCTTTTAAGAGCAGGGCATGCCATCCCCATGTGTGAGTCAGGTCACCCAAGCGTATGAGCGTTGGCAGAGCAAAGGCAGCCAGCAGGGCTCGGATGTGCGCTGCTGGGCAGTGAGAGAAGATCAGCGTTCCGCTCTGCCAGCTCTTGATTTTTTTTCAGTGGATATATAGCAATTCCTCTAATGCGGAGGGGTTAATGTAGTCAGCCTGTGACGATGGGCTGTTTGAATAAAGGCAGCGGTGTTCTTGTGCACGCAAAGAGCCATAGGGACCCACAGGAGGATACTCCCAACTTTCCTTCTCTCTTTAGTAGATACTTTTTCATTACGAAGAGAAGCCTGAGACAAAAATCAAAAGGTTTAGTCCATTCCAAGAAGAACTAATATATCAAGGCAGATTGAAAAGACAAGGACTGTCTCTGTCCCAGAGCAAATGAATAAAAGGGGCATGAGAAAGGGGCGCGGGACAATGGGAGGAGGGTAGGTGTGAAGCTCTGGGCGCCCTTCGCTCGGCAGCCGGGAACAAGGCAACATTCAGTAGGCAGGAGGACATTTACATTTGATGGGACACGTGTTTGTACAATACATCCAGTTAGCCCACCACACTGCAGACTACAAAATACCTTAGAAAGCAAAATCAAGCAGGATCTCAGGGATCAGACAGTCGATAAGGAAGTAAGAAGCTACAAGAGTGAGGTTTTAGCCTTTTGGAGGGGCTGTAAATCCTCAAATTTTGAGGCGTTAGCTACCATGCTGCTGCTGGAGGGTGGGAGGACATGTTCCAGGTGTGTAGCTGGAACGCTACTGCCTGCTGACAGGTACTCATAAATATCTTTCAAGATAGCTGCTGTACCTCTCCTTTCCCATGCTAGTGGGGTCCTCGCAGGTATGCCAGCGAGGTTAATCAGCCAGCTGAACACCTTTCATCAGATACCCAGTATCTGAAAGAAAATAACAAAAACAAGTCATTAATTTTTAAATTCTTTGGAATGGAAGCATGATTAATAGCAGCCTGAGGGTTTGCATTAGTTCCATGCCATTAAGGTTTACAAGTTCGTATGCCCATTTACCCTGGTATTTAATAAAGGGATCATTTGTCATGGTAACCTCAGCCTCAGGTGGGCTCTTCTGGCAAAAGATTTACTGCCGGCCCAGAGGTACCCCAGGTGTTGGCAGGTCACCCCTCTCCCCCAGCACCTGGGTTTCCGCGCCGGGGTGCGCACACCCCAGGATGCCCTGCAGACAGGGCAGGGGAAGGGTGGAATTCAGATTCCCTGAAAGCAGGGATTTGATCCTGAATTTCTCTCATGCCAGCACAGCAGTCGTACCTCTGGGGCTTTCACATGAAAGGGGCAGGGGATTTGAAAGGACTGGCTCCCTGTGGGGTTTTTGTAAAGACTTGACTGCATCTCCATGCAGCGAGGAGTTTGTTACCTGCCTGTGTGAGGGTAACGGGGTCACTCATTCTCCACCTCCTCTGCTGGCAAGGGTGAGCCCTTGTGCTGGTGCTTATGAATCCTGGTTTTGTGTGCCTAATTTTCGCCCAGTACTGAATAAGGAGCTTAGATGACTAATCCCAGCTCCAAGCATACTTTTGAGCTAAGCACTACTTCTGGCTGTGTCTAAATCATCTGTGCTTATCCAGCCCTTAAGATTGTATTTAAAGCAAATGGTCTGCTGGGTATCCTTTGCTAACCTGCTGCAAAGCAGAAATAGGATGGTCCTTTCACAGTTTCTGAGCAGATGCTCATGACAACCCTGTGTGGCTTTTTATCCCATCAAAGATTTCACCAGCCCACCCTCATAGTATTTATTCACAAGCTAGCATAATACAGATAAATGCAGTTTCAATGTGTGAGTTTCCACAAGAGTGATTTAGTGATTTTTCTCTGAATTTTGCATGAGAACCGATGTGATATACTGATAAACTGAGAGTTTTTAGTATAGAAAATAAAATATTTCCATGATTTTTGTGGTTTGGTGATAATGTTAGAAACCCAGAACCCAAAACAATTGCACATTGTACAAGGATAAACATTTAACAAAAAAATGTCCTTCCTGTTTTTCCTAGCTCTGCATTTATTTAAACCAGTTAGCTTATTTTAGCAAGTGGAACTGATTTTTTCAGATGAGTGACTCTGTCATCTTGAAAACTGAAATATGTTTCTGCTTGAAAAACAAACTTGCTCGCTGACATTTAAAACTCAGTATCTAATGAAAGGACTGGGTTTTTTTTTTTGTTACTACGTGTTTATCTGCAATTAAAATGTCCCAATGGTTGCATAATGCTAACTTAAAATGTAAGCATTCATTACATCTGTATAACAGGTTATCATCAGACTACCAAAAAAAATCTTAGAAAAATCTATTTAAAACAAGCATGTTTTAATTTCTGTGTGTGTTCAGCTGAAAAGAGTAACTTTAATATCTCTCGTGTTTCACCACTGTGACTAGAAGTATGATTTCTGAACATAGTTTTGTAACTCATCACATGAATGACCATGTAGTTTGTTAGAAGGCAGGAAATCCTAAAGAAGTAGAATGATTAATTTTTAAATGACAGCTATACCTTTTACAGTTAAGATCCCTTCAGTATTCGAGCAATGATAATATAGTGCTGTGTGCTAGAGATCTTTTGCATTGGTCATTTATCTGGACTTAGAGATGTATTATGAACATGGGGAAGTGGATTTCACCTTAACTGCAGAAGCATGTTATTGCGTTCTCTGATTCTGTCCTTTTCCTTGATAGGTGGCCTGGAGCCCTTTAGAGATAAATTACGTTGGTGAATAGTGTGTGTGTGAAGTATACAAAAAGGAAGAATTCTCCTAAATGGTTATTCTGTAGCTAGTTCCCTTTTGGTACAAAACAGTGCTGCTCCTTAGCTACATCAATTGCACTCCTTTGAGATCAATATTAAAAGGTAATAGAGGAACCAAAACCACAGAGGGGTAAAATGGCTGGTACCAACCTGCAGAAGGAATCAGTGAGTGCATTGGATAAAGCCAGGGATAAATCCCACAAAGGTTTGCAGGGGGGAAAATCTGGCCCCAAAGGTGCTCCCCGTTCTTGTAGCAGGGCAGTTTTCAGCTCATCCCCCTGCTTTGGCCATGCCGTTGGAGGTCTAGGGAGGGGTCTGAGACCCGGTGATGCCAGGCTGTGGGTTTGGTCCAAAGTTCATGCAAATCAGTGACAGTCAGAGCCCCTTGACATGAGCTGACTGTGGGTAAGCTGTGAATCTGCTGAGGTGGCAGCTCCCGTGGCTGTGTATAATGGTTTTGGCTGTATCTTGAAAGTTTTCTGCCTGGCCTGTTGGCAGCAGGCACACCGTTTTCTAGGTAATCGTAGGAGAGGGTTGCAAGCAATAAACAAACAAAGAATGAGCAGCTCTCGCAGGCAGCGGGGTGGAAGGTTCCTCCGTGCCCTTGCATCTAGGTTGCCGCTATGCCCTGCCATGTTATAGCTGGCGTTTCACAGCGCAGCTCCCTGGTAGTCTGGGACTGAATAGTTTTCTGCTCCAATTCTCTGTTGAGTTAAAAGATCAACTTGTGGCTGCCCCAGCCAGTTGACAGTGAGTAAATCTACCAGTTTTTCAAGAATGGGTTATTAAGGAAAACAAGGAAGAGAGCATGAAGAATGAGGAGATACAAGAGCAAGGAGCTGGCTTTGTGGTTAATTTTCTTTCCCTAACCTTCACTGACAAAATCCCTTAACTCCCTGAAATTGGCAGCTTTTTTAAGTAAATCCCAGACATTGGTTGTTAATTTCTTTTTATTTTCTTTCTGTTAATTTATTTTGTTTTAGCAGATCTTTTTGTGGAACAAAGGGCTGGCTTCTGGTCCACATCTGGCTTTAAAGTGGATGGGAGTTTGTCACTGGCGGTATTTCAGTCCCGTTGGAGTAAACATCCTCTTGTCTAGGTGGAGCAAGGGTAGCAATGGTTTGGCAGGCCGGGGGTGCACATCAGCTCATGTACCAGCTGGTCAGATGCATGGCTGAACAGTGCAGGCAGGCAAAGGCAAGGTCTCACCCTGAAGGAAAAGGGCTTAGCTGCGGCAGAGCATCTTTGTGCCCAAATCAGACAGAAAGTGCAGTAAAAGGAGGGATCTTTCTATACATCTCATCTCTCAAATGGCACTTGCATGCTCTTTTGTGATGGAGTTAGGCAGCTGCTGGGCTGTGACCCCTGCTTGCTCCCCAGACATAATCATCGCCCTGGTTTTTCTACCTACGCCTTCTCTCTCAATTTGCACTTCAATTGCAAAGTCCTCACGCTGGGCCCCGCATCTCCTGGTGTGCAGAGTGCTTCGGCGGAGGTGCATGTGTCCGTCTCCTCTGTGCTCAGCATTACTGCTGTACCAATAAATACCGTCGACAAGATGGAGACAAGCAGGTAGCCTTGTTGGAAAAAGCCTCCTTAAAGTTAAAGGGAAATGATGTCTTGTTTGACTGCAGTGCTGAATTTTTAAGCTATAATTTTAAAGCAGAGTATAAGCTTCAGTTGGCAGAATTCACATAATAAAGTCACATGCTCCCCTGTAAGAAAAGTCTCATATGGGTTTCCACACACACAGTCTCCCTGTGAAAGATGAAATTGATGCAACAGTATTTGAATAAATCTCTCTTAAACATGCACAAAGTTTTATTGTTATATGACATCTCCTTACACTGGGGAATGCTCATCCTCTTTTTCTAAGGAGAGATGTGGGTTCCAGCCCCAAATAACAAATGAGCGGTGAGACAGGTATCTGTCATTTAGAAAACCAAGTCCTGAGTTCTGGCCTCATGTGTTCTTGAGCAGGTGCCAGCTTAAAGTATTTATGTATTTATAGAGAGTTGATACCAGTGAATACAGTGAGAGGCTGTCCTTGGCTACAGCTGCATGGCCCAGAATTTGGCATAACTCCATGTGTTCTTCTTCAGTTGTGAATTAAATACTGAGGAAATGGTCTTCTCTGGAGAAGGCATATGTTTCTATTATTTTTCTCTATGAACCAGTAAGGTCCAACTCCTTTAGGGAAGCAGTCTGGTTGCCCGGGCGAACAGGCTGTATTTTTAGTATTAGGCATCTATACCTACAGCTTTGGTTAACTGTTTTATAGCTTTATCCTCCTTTCCAGTTGCTGGGCTGGTTTCACAGTGATGTGATCTCTGTGGGAAAAGGTTGGGTCATGTATCCGTGTCTGTAGGCACCCCAAGACATACTGTTTATGGCTATGGGCAAATCTTGTGGCTTTGCCTTTGTTATGCTTTGGAGTCCTTGAAATCCCAGTCCAGATGCATGGGAGTAGCTGTTATCCATAGGTGAGATTTGATTCAAACAGAATGCGATAGTAGGAAGACATCTACCTAAACTGTAAGATGTGTTGCCATGCTGCAGAAGTCCATAGTTATGAAGGAGATGAACCAACTTGGCATGAGATTGGCTTGAAGTACATCATAGTGTATATATACTTGAAATATAGTTGCTATATTTGAACTTCGTTGCCATATTTTTACTGTGTCATGCTATAATTTTATAGTCTAACACAGTATTGCTAAAATTCATGAGGGTTCATTTACAGTATTCATAATCCTGAGGTTAGATGAGCTTCATGTGATTGTAGCATCAAACTTCTGTACTTGATTGCTTAGTTTCATCATTGCGGACTAATCCAAAAGAAGGTGAAATATCAGTGGACTTTGAGTAGGCATTAGCTCACCTGAGCATCGTGTCAAGTATGTAAATTGGTAAGATTTTTGCAAAAAGTCTGGTCTGAGTATGCCCTAAGCAATCCCCCAGAGTCCTCACTGGTTTTGGCTGAGACTATAGTTTGACGCTGTGAAGATCACTGCAGATGTATTGGGAAGTAGATGCAGACAGCCAGTTTGGGGAATGTTAGCTGTTTGCTTTTGCAGTAGAGGAAAAGTAGCGATGATCCTGCCCACCTAGCACTGCAGTGGTATGAATTGCTGCAATTGCTGTGATTCAGAGCTGGGCAGTTCCAGATGGAAGAGAATAAGCTTACTTAATAGTCAGTGGGCAGGATATGAAAAATTATGGGTCCTGCATAGCTGTAGCTTGGCCGTCTGCCACGTCGGTAGTATTTTGCATTGCTGTGTATGCTGTTAACACCTTGGTATATATGAATAGTGTGGTCATACTATAGCTGCTTGGGGAACTATAACTTTGAACTGTGTAAAATTTATCCACGTGATTTCCATGGAGAGGGTTTTTTTTCTGATGGAAGATGCTTAATTAGGGTAGAAAGGTAGAAAATAAAAGGCACAAATGTATGCTTATCTCATCCAGCTATGCAGTCAGCTTACCTGCTTTTTAATTATATGGTAGCTTGAATGGGATGGGAAGTAATACGGAAGATATCTCAGCAGGGGGGTTTCCACGTATTTGTATTGCAGCCTCCAAAGATGTTCAGCAAACCTGGCAGCTTCTGTGCTGCCATTCACATTGCCAATGACACACGTCGGGGAGTGGCTTTGCTGTGCAGTACGGGTCAGGGACAGCAGCATTTTAGTAGACCTGACGTGCAAATTATGATCACAGCATTTGGAGCTCAGCTCACACCTGTAATTAAAAAACCAGCATAAATCAAAATGAAAAATACTGTAATAAAAAAATTCTGCTTTTTATTAGAGCTCAACTAAAATAACTGTTAATTACCTACAAGATTAGTGGATCTTTAATAGCTTTTATAATCTGTTTAGTTTTGTCCTGATGGCTGTCTAATGTTGAACCACACATTATTAATTGCTATGGAGACCTTCAAGCAACCTGTGAAGACATCTTCACATTTACTCTGGTCCCTATTTGACACATACTTCTTCTAGTCCTTTTAAACCCTTTTTCTGCAGCAAAGGAAGGAAGGGGTTTTTTTGTAAGTATTATTTATTCTTACTGTCAGGTATTCTAAAGTTCAAATAAACACAGGCCAAAAAGTGTAAAAATTGTTGAGGAAAATTTGGTGTCAGTCTGTTTCATCATTTCTGATAGGTGGCTGTATCATCATTTTTTTATAGGACTGAGTGTAGAACAGAAGCTATGTTAAAATAATAAAAAAAGAAGAAGAATACAGAAAATCCTTCATGCCCATGAGATACATGAGGTATCAGTAACAGATACATTGTCCAGAAAGGAAGTTCTGGGACTATATGGCTTGGGACACTGTTCTAATAAGTCAGGAGTGGTATCCGATGGAACAAATTTTGCACGCTTTTTACTCAGAGGATCTGTTGTAGACAGAACAGGGCTGCAAAATGAACCTGAGTGAGCTCTGGACAGGTGGAAAATGGAATAAAGAAAGAGCAATCCCTTCAAAAATACCTGCAGCTGTAACTTTGTGTTGTAATACTCCTCCCGTCTTTGATGTTTTCTCCTTTCTAGGTTAGAGCAGTCCTACACACAGTCCTACAAAGATGATATGCAGGAAAACTTTATGCCCTTCATGGCATCCTGTATCCCTGTTCAAGAACTGGCGCTTGAACATGTTATTGGAATAATGTGAAAAGTAGCCAGTGTGCTCAACATGTGGTTTGGCTGGGGAGTGTATGTGCCGTCTCACCTGCAAACAGTAAATATTACTGTTTTAGAAGAAGACTTCAAATGGCATAAATTACCAGCAGTTTCATCTTCCTTCACAATGTAAGATAAAATGCTGGGTTTTGTGCATGAGGAACTGAGAGGCGGCACAGATGATCTTCTGATGATTTTCTAATGTGATTTTTTCTATGTAATGTCAGGGCTTTTGGCCAAGAGGCAAGGCAGGGGGGCTGCGGCAGTAACCTCCCAAACCGCCAAGTGAGTTTTGACAGGGCTTACCTGGCAAATCTGCAGTGTCTACAGGAGGGTTTTCAGGCTGGCAGCATGGGTAGGTTTCAGATTGAGCAAATTAGCTGACAAAATGGATTTTGAAGGTTGCTGTGTTACACTGAGAGGTCTTTGCCATGGACAAAGGAAGTGACAAATAGCTTTCCTTGAAATGGATGCGAGCCACAAGCTGTAAATCAGCCAGCAGGGAGGTAAAGCAACTAGAGAGACTAATTTCTCTCCTGAGAGAATGAGTGTCACATCAAGAAAGCCCATGTTTGATCATCCACAGGCCACTTGGACTCTAACGCTGGCACATAAAGCAGTTGTGGAGCTTTGCGGTTTCTTGGTTTGGGGCTTTTCTTCAATTCTGAAAAATTAAACCCCCTGCTGGCAAAGACTGTCCTAGTGTGCACTCTGTCCATCAGCTCTTGTTATTCCACCAAAAGCCTGACTTTCACCTCTGCTTTCATGCTTTCTCCTTAGGTCAAAATAACTCCAGCTGCCTTTTAGTCTTTGGCTGTCAGACTGAGCTGAGCTGTTCTGCCCTTCTCTCGCGCTGTGGGCTCTTTCCATGGTGCATTTTCTTAATGAAACATAGGTTGGAGTTTTCTAAAAGTCCAATTTTAAATGTCAGAGCAATGTAAACTTTTGTATTATCAGTAAATAATTCCGAAATTCTCCTTACTGTTGGCAACTGGTTTAAGAGTGAAGGAATGTCTTGCGTGTAATTGCATTACCAGGGGCTTGGGTAATTCGGCTTAGCCAATCAACTATGTAATACTTTTTATCTATGGAGCAGTTATTTACTTAACTGGCTACATGTTTTTATCTTTTAACATTTTTAATGTCCAGCTAAATGTGTGAGAGTTAGGGTAGCACTTTATTTAGGAACATTTTACACTGATAACATACACTGAAGTGGAAGATAAGCTAAATGGTGTTTCTATTCAGGAGAATATTTGTAGACATGGTTTGTTCACTAGAAATGGCAGTAAGAGACCCCATAATGTGGTATAATTGTTGATTACACCTTTGCTAGGAGGTCAGGAGCTTTTCCATTGCAATGAAACTGTGAGTGAATGGGAACATCTTTCTTGCAGCTGAAAAGATAATTCATTCTGAATTATTGTGCATCACGCCAGGGTGCATTGCACTACTGAGATGTGAGTTGCTGCTTACAGAAGAGGAATACCTGTCCTGCTCAACTCAGCTCCTAAAGTAATTATTGCTTCATCACTGAGGCACACCAGGCTCCTGTGAACAAACCTGTAATATTTCTGCAGCACTCTGCTTTTAACTGTTGTTGTTACTCACAGTGATGTAGATCAAAAGCTGTAGGTTGCCTACATAGACTTGTGGGAGGCAGAGCTGGTTGGCAGCAGACTTCTTTTAGGATTAGAAAGCAACATTTCATTCATTTCATGTCACTTACTGAAAAAACTGTAAAGGACAGGAAACTGTTCTCCTGGCAGTTCCAGAGAACACATTACTGTGGAGGGTAAGTAGTTTCCTCCATTGCTCATTTGCTAGTGGAGAGATGCTCAGCTGAACAAGGGCCAGAAATGGAAGTGGTAATCATTAAACAAGCAAATCCGCCAGTTGCGCTCTCCAAAAAAAATCGTGGCACAACATACTTCCCAGTCCTGAGAGGTGCAAGTCCTCTGTGCAGGGGGAGGAGGATACTCTGTGCTGTGGGATGAGAGTGCTCAGCACCTTACAGAATCTCATGTGGTCAGCTGCAGAATTTGTGCATCTGGGCTTGGGAACTGTGGTCTGCAAATTTCTGCCCTATCTGCAGAGCTATTCAGACACAACATTAAAGTGTGATTTGAATGTTCAGAACAGCAGATACTGGTTAACTGTTTTTAAAAACGGGTCAAAAGTTGCCATTTCCCCCCTGGGTTTTTTTGAGACACATTCCTTTGTGTTCCAGCAGTTGGGAAAATAATGCCCCAAATTAGTCATTTTGGTTACTTTGGAGATCCCCTCTAGTTAATCAATTCCACAGGGAAGAAAAATTTTTCATGTGTCAATTGCCATTGCTTTTTTTTTCTTTTTTTTTTTTTTTTAGGTGAACATGTTTGTGGAAGGATTCCATGATGCTATTCTTCTTTATGCTCTAGCTTTACAGGAAGTCCTGAAGTTTGGTTTCAGTAAGAAAGATGGGGAAAAAATTGTTCAGCAAACACGGAACAGAACATACGAAGGTAAGAGTTAATATGGAATTCCAGCTTTCAGAGTCAAAAAAATACGGGTCTTTGTTGTCTGCAGAACAAGGACCCGTGCCTATTCCACTCTTAAATGAGAGGAAAATAGCCATATGAAACCATATACCTCTTCAAGGCTGGCTCACATACCTCACCAGTCTGATGTTTTTTGCACCAACCCTTGGGGTCTTATTCAGCTCAAAAAACTCCTAACAATTTAATGACCCTCACTGATGTTGTAAAGAAATACCAATAATTTTCTCAGGCTCCTTCTTTGTTTTTGGAAAGATTACAGCTGCTCGCTTTACTTATGTGCATCTATTCGCTCTGAGATTGCCTCATTTTTTCCATTTGACTTTTTTATCTTAAAAGCCTGGGAATGGATAGAAGCAAGCAGGTGCCAGGGTTTTTTTTGTTTCTTGATGGGGCTCCTTTGGGCCCTGGAAGGATTTCCCCCCATCCTCCTTTCAGGAGCCATGCGTGTTATCTCAGAGGCAGCAGCTGAACAGCACTGTGCCTTTCTGTGCCTAATCCTGTAGGCTGCAGTTCTGCAGTGCAACTGGCACTTGTGTGTCACCCTGCTGATGCAAAGCAATGGGAGTGCTTTTGCCAGGTAGGGATCGTAATAAAGAAACTGAGGATTATTGGATTCGTCTGTCATCTCTTAGAATATTCCCATCTATCTCTTTATAATATTCCCATCCATCTCTTACAATACTCCAATCTTTTGGTGTAGGATTGGCAAGATTTCCTATGGAAGTGCCCAAGAGAAGGAAACATTTCCCTTAGATAAGAAACGAATGATTAATTTGAATGTGTAAGAAAAACCTCAGTGGCCAGGTTCTCTACTCCAGGAACACACTGGACATAGCGGAGGAAGGCAAGAAGGACAGCAGCTCCAAACTTCTTTTCTGTTCTCAAATTGTGGCCTGAACACAAGGCAAAAGGATCCCCAGGGCAGCTTAAGGCAACCAGGGATTGCTTTAAATTCCGCTGGTTGCAGTCACCCCATAAGGAGCCCTGCACCCATCAGAGATTGTGCTTGATGTCCCACTACCTCCCTTCGCATCCATGGCTTCCCAAAATGCATTGTTTCAACAGAGGGAATCTGGTGTCTAAGGATTTGCCTCACTGTTTGATTATCCTGCTGATGCCCCAGCACAGCCTATCTGTGTTTTCTCCTACTTCTCTGCTCCAGGAAGCCACAACTGCCCGTGTAAGTCCTTTACCATGTGCTCCATGCAGGTTACATGGTTGATTCTCACACCTTTCTTGTAAAACCAGCCAGGAGGAAAAAATGTTCTCCTTCCCCACTTGTGAAAACCAGTTTGTTGTTGCTGGCTGACCTGTCATATCTATTTGAAAATGTAGCTATCAAGCTGAGCTGTAAGGGTGCAGGTGAAAATGTCAAAATGCCATGTAAGTCATATGCCATCTCCTCCCTGTGGCAGTACTTTGCTGGACATAATTTACAAGGATAAAATTGATATTGAAAGAGGCCTTTAACTTGATGTCTTGCAAGCCAGTCCTTTTAGGAAAATCACGTCCCTTTGTTCTGCCTGTAAGACCCTCTCTGAAGTGGATGCAGCATCGCAGATTATGGTCCATGTATACACCCACCAGGTTCTACTGCAGGACTGCAGCTTTATAATTCACTTAAACTTTTGCAGGCCTCGATGATGAGAACTCCAGTTCTATTAATGACATTAATTTAACTGCTGACATCTAGTTATCTAATTGCCTGGGTGCCTCTTTTTGCAGCCTGCTCTGAATAGGTGAGCCATCAGAACTCCAACGGGATGTGGATGCTGTTTCCTGCAGTGTTCACAGTCTGCCAGCCACAACTGCACAGGCAACATCATATGCTTAGGAAAGCATAAGACTGAGGTGATCAAAGGATTTTTGATTGCTTGGGTTGTTAGAGACACCCTGATACGACTTTCCATCCTTGGAGGTTTTCAAGACCAGATAAAGCCCTGAGCATCCTCCTATTCTGACCTCCTGGATGACCCTGCTCTGAGCCGGGGGTTGGACTAGAGACCTCCTGAAGTCCCTTCAAACTTGAGTTATCCTATGAGTCCATGATTCCCCATTTCCCTAAAGTCTCCTAGAACTTGTAAAGGAAGGAAGTGAACTGGGGGTCTAAAAATACAAAACAAACAGCACCATGTTATGCAGTTAATCCTATGTACATTTACAGGACTTAATACATATATAATGCGCATGGTGCCTCTTGTCTGCACCCCCTCCAGTATCCCATCAAATGGAAACAACACTGGACTGGCTGTATGGGTGCACCAACCCCGTCAGTCTGCAGCGCGTAGGGCTGTGCCCCTGCGTCCTCTGCAGCACATGAGCTGGACTTTCCTTGTTGAGGCATTTTTAGGTATTTCAGGTTACACTGTCTGTAAATAATTCACATTAAATATATTTGTGTTTTATTCTTGCATGCTGGCTTTCTGGATTACATTTTTCTCACGTATTCCCCAAACAGTCTCACACATTTGATATTTAAAAAGGAGAAATGTTAAGAATTCAGGAATGCAGACACCGAGATGAAATTACAATTTCTTTTGGAATGCCAACAAAAATGCTGGGAGACTGATGAGATTTCCTGTCATATCGGTCTGTAAAAACCTGTCCACTGTTTTCTTGTTTTCCTTGGAAAGGCTCAGTATTTTAACTAATTAATTTTCTAATTCTTCACATGCCATTCTTTAGGCATTGCAGGGCAGGTGTCCATTGATGCCAACGGAGACAGATATGGGGATTTCTCTGTGATTGGAATGACAGACCCAGAGGCAGGCACACAGGAGGTAAGGACAACACCATTGCAGTTGGCCACTGATTAGTTAGCCAGTGTAATGTAACATCATATCAGCTGTTTACTTGGTGGGCACCTGTTTATTTAATATACACATTAAAAGGGTATTGTTTAATCCTGTCAATCCGGGGCCCAAATCCTTTCTGTAAAAAAATTATCTTGAAGTAGTTATTCTAAAAATTTTTCTAACTTTCTTAACTTCTTTTCTTTAACAGTGTATGTCTGTCTTCACACAATGCTAGAGTCTTCAAAAGATGAAATCTCACATGCTACCTAAGCACTGATAAATTTTGATTATGAGAAATTATTGTTTAAAATTAGTAAGGCCTTTTATTGACTGGTAAGAAGAAAGATTAATCTTATAGTAACAAGGATGCATGAGTTACCCTGATGTATAAACACAGTGAGTACAGGTATTTTAATCTAAGCACCTGGTTTTCAAT
The DNA here is from genome assembly GCF_000690835.1 of Fulmarus glacialis. NCBI lineage: Eukaryota > Metazoa > Chordata > Aves > Procellariiformes > Procellariidae > Fulmarus > Fulmarus glacialis. The sequence continues at coordinate 30,448 of NW_009187745.1, forward strand.
GATTAAGAGATGTTTTAATCAGAGGGCTCCATATACACCATGTGGGTTATTCCATTGGACACAGCAGGAGTGGAAGCAGCCAGACTGTGAAAAACTGTCTATGAGAAATAGCATCGGCTGCACATAGTGAATAGCACGACAGGGTTGAGTTTATTAATACATACATTGCCCAAACTCCAGCTGCAGCACACAGCTTCTGTTAGTTGCAAAGTCAGCATCAACCTAAGCTTTGCTGGCCTCCCCTATTTCATCAAGCTCAAACGTAAAGGAGCAGTAATCTGAACTGGACATTTCTACGTGTGGATTTCAATCTGGTGATGTTACTGTTCTTGTCAGTGGTGTGGCAGAGACAGACTCAAGAAGCCTTTCTAAATGAATGAGGATGTCTAGTGTGTTTTGTTGTGCAAAACTGACTGAAAAGCTCCAGAAGTAAACTGCAGACGCTCCCACGGGTAGGAGTAATCATCATTAATTGAAGCTAGGAGTACAAATTGGTTGGGATAACTTTGGTGAACAACTTGTATCTCTTCTGTTTGTTCAGTCCATTAGCTTTTTATCTCATTTATCAATTCAATCCCCCTGTCCCAGCCTTCCTTCCATTGCTCGTTCACTTGCAATTTAAACTGTCATTTATTTCTTTGACGTTATGTTTCTCCTTTTAACATGTTGCTCATTTTAATTTCCCTCTGCTTTGTTTATGATACATACAAATATACATGCTATTAACATATTTTACATGGGATTACTTATTACTTGTGTCTGCTACGTTCATTTCTACCCTCATGCCTCACTCTAAAAACATTGTTTCTTTGATGCCTTGTTTTATTCATTTTGTTGGTTTCTTCTATGTCCTTACAAGAATGTTTCTCAGCTGAACTGAGCTGGATGAATGGGCGTAAAGGGCAGAGCTGTTTTCCCAGGTCCATTCACAGTGTTTAAAGCTAGAAGAAAACATCAGAATACCTAATCTGACCCCGGCTGTATTACAGGCAGGCAGGTTTCTTTCCCTTGCATGTGACTAAAGCTCACGCAGTTACAGGTATTCATTTTTCATTTGGAGACGCTGAAGAACAGGAACTGCCTCGCTTGCTCCCTTGATGTTTGTTCCATTTTTTAACCACTCTTGCTCTTTAAAAATCTATGTCCTACTTCTGATCAGAATCCGTTTGGTTGCTGCTCATAGCTATTTGTTCATCTTAAGCCTTTCTGCATGCTTTCATATTTAGTAAGCCCTGCTGGTAGAGGACTCTCACACTCCCGTTTGATAAATTAAACAATCTCTTAATGAATAGTCTGCTGCCTGCAAATGGTCTCTGAGGTTTTTTCCCTCTACTTTTTCCAGTTTACTGAATTTGTCTTTATTTTTGAACGAATGTTTAAAAAAGTATTTCTTCTAAGGATTTATCTCCCAGTGGCAAAACTGGGAGAGAAATTAGCTCCTGTATTTTGTGTGAAATCTACCTTGGTATACCTAACCAGGGCAATTGTTACCTGTCTCTTAACTCCCTTCAAAAAGAAGTTTAGGTGAAAGGTTTGAACAGGCTACCAATGTCTTGAATTCTAAACCCAATGTATTAATAGATGTTTCTTATCCAAGGTAGGACAAATATATCTTTTGATATGTTTCTGCCATCTCTTCTGACTACTTCAGGGTCATGATATTTGGCCTTTATTACTGTACATAGATTTTTTTGGAACTACTTTCAGATGAGTGACCTACTACTGTTAGCACAATTTAGTCCTGCAACTTTGCAGTAGATCCAATATATGTTATCTTGAATAAATCCTGGATTTACTGTTGAGGACAGGGCTGAAATTCTAAAGTATCTTGATGAATTGGTCTGAAATAATAGTTCATACTACCAGAATAATAAGCATGAAAGGCCCTTTCTGTCTAAATACCAACAACTGCAGAAATACAAGGTGGAGAATGACAGGCTCTGTTGTAGAAGATTTGAAGATTTTAGCTGAAAATGATCAAGTACCTCCAGATCTTTGCAAAACAAAAAAGTCCAGCCTGGAGTGTGTTGTCAGGAGCCTCAGCACACAAGGTACTTGAAATGATACTTTCATTTGGCTGGGTGACAATCCTGAACACTCAACCCACTATGGAGTAATTGAAGAAAGCCCAGGGAGAGCAGGAGGAATATTCAGAGGGTTAAAAAAACTTGTGTGAACTGGGTTTATATAGAAGAGAAGCCTGAGGGCAGACCAGATAACAGCCTGTGAAGATGTCAAGGTATGTTTCAGAAAGGAAGAGTCTGCGTCCACTGGCAGTTGGATAAGTAGTGATGGATAATTGCAACAAGGGAGATACAGGTTACATGTTAGGGAAAACCACTGACAGTAACGATAGCTAAGTTCCAGAATAATTGCCTACAGGAATTGTCAAGTCTCCATCTTCGGAGGCTTTTAAGAACAGTTAGATAAACATCTGCCAGGAATGCTTTTGTTCATCTGATCCTGCCCTGGGGCAGGGCTCCCACTACATAACCCCCCACAGCCCCCTTCAGCCCTGTTCTCTGTGATTCAACATCCTACCACAGGAGTCCAAGTGAGCGATGCTGCTCTCCTGTTTGTTTTACATCCCTAAGTGGATAGGAAAATCTTTTCATTCCTTTTTTTTTTGCACAGGTGATCGGGGACTACTACGGAAAGCAGGGACGTTTTGAAATTCGATCAAATGTGAAATATCCTTGGAATCATGGCAGGCTGCGACTAGATGAAAACCGAGTTTCAGAACACACAAACAATACACCTTGTAAATCATGTAAGTTTAGTAACTTAATCCTTCCGTCCAGGCTACCAGAGAGAGGAATCCATGTGCTGATGCAACATAATGGGCCATATTAAATTGCCTAGCACAGTTGTCCAGCTGAGACATCGTGACTATGTCTCCCTGCTGACTGTTTGGGAAGTTAAGGTCTGGCAGCCCTGGGTAGTACATGGTCTGAATCACTTCCCTGACCTTAAACATGACAGTAATCATGATGCACAGCCCAGGGACCTGGAGGCTTTAGGGCTTTCCAGGGGCTAAAAGGTAATATCTCTTTTAGCCAGAAAGAAAGATATAACTGAAACCCCAAACAGAGAATAATCATATTGATAATTATTAGGTGGGGAGGCCAGTGCTGATGGGAGCAGTATTCTCAGTGCAGAATGATTTTCAGTGCTGTGAGAAGGCCAGCAGGCTGAGAAGAAGTGAAGTCAGTTGAATGGGGCAACACCTGTGAATGCAGAAGGCTGAGACTACCCTGCATAGAGAAGGCGTCCTTGTTTTCCAGCGTACTGACTTTGCAGACCATGTTGTAGTGAGCAGGACATTGCAAGGAGAAAAGGGTAGGAAGTGACGGGTGCCTCAGTGGCAAAGGGTGGTCTTAGCTTTTCACAGGAAACAAATTGCTAGTCCTGCAGGGAAAAGGTATCTGCAGCCTGATCTCTGAAAAACCTATGTGTACACACATGCTATAGAGACTGTTTCCAGGCCATACCTTCTATGATCAGCGTGGTGTAGCTATGCACCTTCTTCCTTCCACACATCCTGATGTACAGATAAAATCCCCTCAGAGGGTCAAGGATAAATGAAGAGGAGAGAGCAGTTTAATTTCCTTAATATTTCTCTGTTCCTTTCCACAAACTCGGGTAGGCATGGAAAAGGGAGCAGGCTGCACCCACATGAAAATGCCATTTGTTCTTCAGCTGCCTTGCACTTTGCAGAGTGACAGTCCCTACTTGGGCTCCCCTTCTCTCATTGCCTCTGTTGAGATTTGGAGCAAGGTGAAGCTCATATGGCTTTAACTTGAAACAGCATAGGTTCGGAAAAAAAAAAATAATTGAGGAGCTGTTGGGTAATCATGCGGTCATTTTAATAAACCTGGGTGATAGAAGGTTGTGATGCTAAACCAGGTGAAATGAGTTTGTTTCTGTTATAATGGCTCAGGGCATATTCAGTGCTGATTCCTGTTACGTGTGTCATTGTAATCCCAGTCTGTGTTATGATTCAGACCAAGCTGTCCAGACCAGTTTCCTAACAACATTCCTGTGTATCACATCTCTAGAACTGTGTCTTCATCTGACACTGATCTTGGGGGCTTGTTTAACCCCAAGGAAAGCAAGGACAAAAAATAAACATGCAGAAACTGGGACTAAGGAAGAGGTTCTCATGGAATCCTGAGCTCTGAAAGGCTTTAGTTATTATCTGATGTTGGTCACTCATTTCCTGGTTGTGTGTATTTTCCAATATATGAATGCAAATAGTTCTCAATATGAACCCTGATTGTTTATTTTTCTCCTTTTCAAGCAGGTGGTCTAGGAGAATCAGCGGTTACAGGAATAGTTGTGGGCGCCTTGCTCGGAACAGGATTGCTAATGGCTTTTTACTTTTTCAGGTTAGTCCAATTCATTGAAAGTTCTGTAAACCCTTACATCATCCAAACCTCTCAGCTCGTGGCTGCACATCCTTGGTGAGAAGCAGGGAAGCGCAGTAATCATCTGTGGTAACATTCCCTTCAAAGACAGCGAACACACTTTGATTGTCCTTTTGTATATCCAAATCATTTTATTGACTCAGGGCCTCATCCTGTAACCACTTACATCTCTGAGTAACTTTACTCATGGAAGTAATTCCAGTGAGTTCCAGTCATTCACAGTTGCTTTAGTAAAGTACCCTGGCCTTGAAAGCCTTCTTTGTTTGGTACTCCTTGCCAGAACAATTGTGCAGGCTGTGATTGTGCAAGAGATTTATATCACTTGCCTGGTACCATGCTTAGTTTTTGAGTAGTGAGTGGAATTGTACTGGAAGCTAGAAAGAGATTTCTGTTTTGGTATAAGAGAGCATTTGGATTTCAAGGCTGTGCATTTAACTTAATAAGCTAGGTCAGTGCAGGGTGATCAGTGTTTTATTCCTGTTTAAGTAAAATAATTCTTACACTGCTAGTCAGCAAATCTGAAGTCTTGTGAGTTGATCCTACATTGGCAGAATAAATTAGTTATGCATGTTCAGCATCTTATATATACTATAATTTATCCTCTTATGCTATGGAAGAGAAAAGGCAGATAGGAGAATAGAATTAACCTCTGCATATAAGAATCAAATCATTCTAGCCAATAAAAATATCTGTTTATAAAAAAATGTTAACAAAATGAAACAAGCAAAAACTGCTTCAATTCACTGGCACACTTCCAGGGTTTCAAAAGATCCCAGAACCAGAATTATTCATCAGGTGCTTAAAACTGAAATTCTGCAGGGTGATTTTATTCTTGCATGTGTTTGGTGCTTATATAATATGTTGTTTGGGTTTCAGACAATATAGGTTAGCTGGGAGTGATTATAGACTGTCTTTAAAAGAAAAAGAAAATACAAGTCTGACTTTATTCTATGGCATCAGAGGTTCTTGCATTTTTCATACATTCTCAATCTGAGATGATAATTTTTAAGTGTGTTTTTTTAGCATTGCTGATATTGGGAGGGAATTGGTATGTGAGGACAAGAAATGAGGCAAAAGACGTATCCCGAGCTGGTATAAAACTATGCAAAGCATGATTGTAGGAACAGGACTTAAACTCCTAGTCATCTGACACAAAGATTTGGATTGGAAATCCATGTAAGCAAAGGTGAGTGTCTGTAAAAGTAGATGTACACGGCTGAGCTAAACACCCAGTCTTTGTATTTATGGTCAGAGGGGAGAAATGAGCACTTTTTTCGGTGCAGTTCATGTCATCCTCACGTAAAAGCTAAACCAGATCAGAAGAACGCCTCTTAGAAACGCCTGTTTCCCTCCATTGACTGAAGGAAGCTGCGGGTACTCTGTCAGATGGATCTGCACGTTGGAGACATCTAAAGACATGGGTGAATTTCACCCTGGAGATCTGAATGCATTCACTCAAAGCAGGAATAAGGACAACCCTCTAATTCCACCATTAGAATAAACATATAAAAACATAACGTAACAGGATGTATGGGTCAGATTTTCAGAAAATGTAGGTCTAGCAATTGTGTGTCTGGAAGTAATTTGTACCTGCAGCTTCTGTACCTTTCAAACTGTGTATGTACCTTCTGATTACATCACATTCGGATCTGTAATTACCACAAATAAGCATGCAAACACAGTTTTGAGTGTGCATGCAAACCGTTAAAAGATCTGGGTAGTAGTTCTGATACGTAGCTTTGAAAGGCTTTAAACTTAAAGGTTGCATTTCTAAAATGTGCACCTACCCTTGTGCATGAGCTACTACTGTGCACGCTCTGACCTATGGAAGGATCTGACTTGAAAATACATAAAACGAAGTAAAGAACATAGGTTTTTCAAGTTACATAGCAGCCTGCTGATACAGACACATATGTCTAGGGAATCTTTTCAGAACTTGTAGGTTCCCACTTGCTATCAAGCCATGTTACCCAAATTAAAACCTTAGTGTTTTGAAAATCATTCTTCCACTGCTACATATCTAGCTCTGACTCCTGCTACACATGCAGGTGGAGCAGAGCTTTCCTTGGCATACAAGCATTTTGTCATGCATCTGCACAAGCAGTATGGTATGCACATGGGGCTGGACAAATGCCCTTCTGAAAAGTTGGTCCTGAAACTGAGTAGAAGCATAAATGCATAAAATAGAAATGTGAGTCTTGTTACGATTTTGGGGGGAGATTTGGGAACTAAAGGGGAAACTGAGAGTCAGTCAGAGGGCTTGTTTGATGTGTAAAGTAACATAACAGAATTCTTCAAAAGGCCCTAAAGGAAGAAGCACAGGAAAAACTGTGTCTGATGCATGAGCAATTGTATTTGTTTCTTATCTATCCTCTACATTCCTCTTCTTAATTCATCATACTACCTCCTCGACATTACAAACATAGTAGCTTTCTCAGAGGGAGATGGGAGGATTAGTTAGTTAATACATAGTTCCAGTGAGAAATGCAACTGAAGAGTCAGATCTGTTGTTTGAACTCTGCAGAAAGTGCCTCCTCACCCCGTATACTGGAAAGAAATTCGGCTTTGATCAATATAAAGCAGTGATGTGACACAGTTCTCATGACACTTCACAAAAACTTCCTAATCATTTAGATCAGAAATTTTCAAAGAAGCAAACATCTGTGTCTTGGTGCTTTGAGACTGCCGTGTAGAAATTAACAGGCATTCTTGAGCCTGGGTAAAATGTTTCGAGGCAAACTACTTTAATCTTTGACCAGGGTTTCACATTCTGCCACATTTCATTTTTCAACTGGCACCCAGCTGTCCCCTGCAGGCATTCTTTATAAGGGAAGTCCTGTTATCCTGTAGCTGCAGAAGGATTTCTCACTCTGTTCCTCTCCTTTCATGCAGAAAGAAATACAGAATAACTATTGAGAGACGAACTCGACAGGAGGACTGTAACATGGGGAAACATCGGCAGTTACGTGAAGACTCCATTAGATCTCATTTTTCTGCCGCATAAAGAAGAAGAAGAAAAAGAATGCCATTCTCCCTAGGGAAAAAAAGAATTAGGGAAAAGGACACAACCAAAGACATCAGTGTAAAAAGAAGAGGTTCTTGAAGAACTCGCTCTTTTAAGCAGTAATTTTGTCTTAATTTCTTTCAGAAGCTCAGGAATGATTTACTAATCACATTATGCCGCATGGCCTTTCATCTCATGAAAAAAAAAATGATGCAGTTTGATGTTATAGGATGTACTTGATATGTAAAGACAATATTTCTTAAGGTGTACAGTAAGAGCGGCAGATCTGGGTTTAGTTGATGGGGAATGCCTCATTCTGTTCCCTTTTTTTTTTTTAGCTTCTACCACCTCCTTCCTTAATTGCATCTCACCCATGGGTATCAAACACGGTTTCACAGGCACAGGTGCTGGTTGCTGTCAAAAGGAAAAAAGGGATTAATTTGGGGTATGATCCTGCATCACTGAATCTTTGCCATTGATTACAGGGGATACAAGATTGGGCATATGGAGTTTAGTTCTGGGAGGGAACTGGCACTTGGGTGTAATTAACTCCACTGGGGTATAATTAACTCCACTGAGAAAGTCAGGCAGGTGGAAACACACAAGAACGATTCTTTCCTTGTTTGTGTAGTATCACAATCAAAAGCGCTGATTCTCCCCCTTAGGTGCTGGGCGTTAGGAAAAACTCCAGTGTAGGATGAGGAGTTTCATTGATGTGAAATACTGAGAGAGAAGATAATCAGGCTGCCAGAGAGGACTGGCTAATTCCTCAGTCTTCTACGTGTTTTATCATGCTCTTTTCTCTCCACTGCCGTGACTTTTCAGAGAGGCAAATATAGTCCATGTAGAGCCTGCTCCTGTTCCCAGTGAAGTCAATCGCAAAATCCCATTAACTTCAGTGAGCACAGGACTGCATCCAAAATTGTAAATATGAAAGTGTTTGTATAGCTGAGGCAATTCAAAAGGGGATCTTTTTTGTGTAAAAATGACATTCCATGCTACCATTTTATTTTTAGATATTTTTATCTTGTATTTTTCTATTAAAGTATCTATTTTTGCTTTGGTAGGATTAAAAATTAAGGGAGAGGATGTTTTGAAGACATATTTTTTATGATAGGAGTAACATGCAGGGGAAGTCAACAGCTGTAAATACATTTTAGAACTAGTATTTAGGGGAGGAGAAGTGACTTTATGGATAGCAACAGACTTTTTGCCCCTACTTTCTTCTCCAGGCATGTGCAACATTGAAATAGTTATTTAAACAATGCAGTATATTGCAATAAATGCAGTTATTGAATTGTCTATGTGATGATGGCCCTGATCCTGAAAATAATGAACTTTTCACATGTTAAATAGTCCTACATTAGTCGGTGAGACTAACTATTCATGTGTGTACAATTAAACATGCAAGGAACTACCTTCAGGAATCGGGGTGGTAAAACACTACTCTAGGGCTGACTTTAATCCTGCTGCCATCAGTATCCCTGGGACTTTTGCCATTGACTTTACCAGGAACAAAACTGAATCTGTGATGAATTAGCTACTGACAGGTCATTTTATACTAGACAAAGGAGAGCTCTTTGCTTTCCAGTCAACAAATGGAAATGAACAGTACATATTGTAAATGTGGTGAAGAAGACCCATAAAAATATTGTCTGCGGGAAAACCCAGCTATGACGATGGATCTAGTGCATGAAATCTTTTGGTTTATCCTATTCTGATTTCATAAGCAGAACTTTCTGATCTCAGCAGTCATAGTCAGACTTGAAAGTTAATCTCAAAACGGGCACTGAAGCCTGTCATCTACAAAACTTCTAGGCCCTGAGAAGCCAGAGTGCCAATTCAGAGAAACCATTTTGGTGTAGCTGGAAGTAAATGAAGAGTGAAAGCTGGCTCTGTCTTCTTTCTGCTGCCTTTTATTTGTTGATGGGGAAATACCCCATGGAGTGTTTCCTTGGACTTTTTTTCCTTACGTTTCACTTGTCTCTTAGCATATGCAGGCGTTCGTCATCTGCCCTTGTGAAATATTGTCCAAGGTCCCAGGCAGCCAGAGGGCAGGGCTTCCTGGCTATCAGGGCAGCTCCACTATAGGTGGTGGATGTAGACCAGGTAGATTTGGTGTCTTTAGGATTCACTGTAACAGCTGTTGTTCACACGGTAGGTTTCCATCATCCTTTGTCCCAGTCTGGGCCTGTATGACTTCTGCAAAGGTGCCTTGGCCAAAGTAACACTGCGGTCAATGGACAGTTTTCTGAAGGAGCCTCCTTATCTCATGGGCACCAGAGAAGAATGTAGGCTAGAGCAGCATTCATACTGCTGTGGAGCTGGGGAGAAAAAAAGACTTACTGATTAGTTTTCGGAATTTTTTTGAAGCAGTTGAGGCTGTCTAGCCCCTGGACATGCTTAAGGTTTGGGGTTTTTAAAATAATTTCCAAGGGAGTTTTGATCTACTTCCTGTTTTACAAATATGCCTTTCAGTATTTTTACTTTCTTTTATCCATTTGACTACTTTGCCACAGAAAAAGGGAAGGAAAGTTTTTAAATATGTAGAGAAAAGAGGGTATCATTTGAAGCGTAAACCTTTTTCAAAATGGTGTTTTGAAACCTTGAAGTGTGAGGTAGTACTCAAACAGTCACTAGTCAGGGAGCAAGACAGTAGTGTAGATGTGCATTTTTCCTGTGCCATGCACAGTAAGGTCAGACAAGAAGATCCGAGGCAGGAGATCTGGCTGGGACAATAAATTGTTAAGACAGTTTTTTTATTGCGTCGTCTTACTATGACTAAACATACTAAAAAAAAAAAAAAAACACGTATAGTGAAAGGTCACTTTTTAATTAAAAAGAGAATAATTCTGATCCCCAGTTTTATGTAGGTTTTTTAATCATGACCTCAAGAAGTGTTTTTATGAGATGTCTGTTGGTGGGATGCTGATGGAGGCCTAGCCATAACTTTACATCCCAGCACCTCCCAAGAAAGGTGGACCTTTCTTGCATATTAGAACATTTTAGATCAATGGGCTTTAATCTTTCTAAATTTGTGCACACCTACCTGTGTGTTTTTCCCATGGAAGTGTGGAGATCATTTAAAACATTTCACATAAGTAGATTCCTGTATAGCATAAATAAACTTGCTCTTCTTAGCTGCCTTTCACAGGCCTCTTGCTAATAGTTCCCAGGTCTTCTATGGACCATAGATCAAAAACTGCCTTCAGTTTAGATTATTCAGCAGAGAGATTCTTTACCAGCTAATGCACTTTTCCTTTCTGGTTCATCTGCATTAGCTCAATGCCACAATGTTTAGGCTTCAAACTCTGTAAGGGAATTTCTAATCAAAATAATAATAATTGATTCTCAAAAGAGTTTTCAAAACCTACATTTTTGGCTTCAACAAATTGCCCGTATTACAAACATACATCTGTATTACAGACCAGCACAAGGAGGGCCTTGACTCAGCTCAGCACTTCAGAATACACTTAAAATATGCTCAACTTCAGCTTCTAAGTGCTTTGCTCACTTGGGACCAAAGGGTATGATCCTGGCCATGGCTGAACCAAAGGGAATCTTGCCACATGCTTGAATCGGAGAAAGGTTGGCCCCATATGCCGTATGTTTGTTGCTGAATCTTACAGTTGTGCCTGTTAAAGTGAAATTGAACTAGTGGCTTCATACTTTTTGTTTGTGAAAGTTTGACAAGTTCTTCTAATTTAGCATTTTTTTAAATTGCCAAATATTGGTCAGCTTAATAATCCTCTTCTTGAGGATTCTGTGGACAAATTACCTGACTTCTACCCTCTTATCTTCAACACATAGACTTCCACTGCACGTTGACAAAGATGAAGAAAAACTTTCAATAGTACCTGTGATTTATTATGCTGAGACCCACAACTTTAGAGTCAGATGCCTAGATGCTTTGTCCTGGGCCATTGGTAGTTCTGGAAGTTTTGTTTATGGACAGTTTGTGTGTCCTGAGTTATCTGTGACTACCACTATCACCAGTTAATTACCAGTTCCTTCTGTGATGTGCTTCACTGAAGATCAAACCCAGCTAAGGCCGGAGAACATCAGTTATTGCTAAAACTTTTGATTGAGAGTTCTGTGCACCTTGCAAGATTGTGGCCAGAATTCAGTTTATTAAAGAGTTATATTCATTCATTTCTGAAAATAAATTTTATTGATCTATTTTCAGTTTGTTTTTAAGAAATGCTTTATTGCATTACTGAAAATATTTTGTTGTTTTTTAATGGAGAATTATTAAGGTGTAGCTAATGCTTTGAAAACGTTTGTGCTGGACAAAATAAGAGTGTGCTCCCTGACAGCATGTTTTACTGGGAGGTTGATCTCCAATTCATTTTTTGGCTTGGAGGTGTGATCACACTGTCATTAAGCTGATGAAAAAACCTCTCAGTGATTCAGTGGAAGTAAACTCAGGCCCTCAGTGAAGTGTCTTCAGGCTTTAAACTCAGCATCTTGAAGCAGTTCAGAGTGAATTTCTCAGCTTTGCAGTAGAATAGGCTGCATCAGCCTTAGCTGACCTTGGCTCCAGTGCAATTTTCACCTCATGAATGCCATAATGCTCCTGGAAAGCCAAGAATAGACATCAAAGACAGGAAGCTAATAGTCCTGGTCATAAATTTCTTTGGCAATTCAGTCCACCTTTTCCGGAGCTCAAGACAGTTCCACATCCTTTGCTACCCTCCTCTGTGCTTCAGCGTAGTCATGTAGCTGTTCTGTTTCTTTAAATAAAGCAGTTGAGGTTATTTTTCCTCATTTTCTCCCAGGGTAGAGTGAACATTTTGGATTCCCCATTTTTTTCATGCTCTTTTCTCTAGCTTCAGAAGTACTTTGAAAAGAGACAGCCATTTTCCATCATTTAGTCAGAAATGCTCCATCTTCACTGAGAGGTGGCTTTTACATAATTTCAGCCGTTGTTCATTGCCGCCGTGCTGCTAGGTGCCAGCACACCTCGTGTTGGCCCATGGCCACACCAGCCGTTATTGGAGATCTAGACCCAGAATTGTCTGATGTTGCCTGTCTTTTAACCAAGCAAAGTTGAAAAATTGGATTGACCAAAACCTTTCTGAAGTTTGATCTGAATTTTGCAGCTGACATCCTTTCCTTTTGAAAACACTGTAAATTGTGGTTATAGAAACGGTCCCATTAAAGCTAAAATGATTACTGGGTACCACTGGGCTCATAGAAAATGCACTAGTCCAACCATGGTGAGGTGATGTCAGCCAGTCTTTTTTTTTTTTACCCTAATGGTTGTTGCTACAAAATGACATCAAATGTGACCACCCTCCCCAAAGCAGGGCATATAGGAACAGAAATACAAGTTCCTAATAGTACATTACCTTTTCTGTTGGTCAGCAACATGTCCTAGCAACTTGTTGCACAACAGTGAGGGATGAAGGGACGAATTTCAGCAAAGTGCGTGTTTTGTAGGAGGCAGTTTTAGCCCTTTTTAGAAACAAAGAAATACAAAAGTTACTTTTTGGAATATATTTTTAAGGACACACTGGAAAAGTTTTGCCTTCAGATGTGTTGTGCGTCTCCTCCCCTCCTTTCTTTCTTGCTGTTGAAAGCACAAAAAGATTTGTGTGTGTGTGAAACCTTTCAAGTGGAAGAATGGAAGTGTTTGCACTGCATATCCCTGCTTAGAGGCAGAAATGAATTCAGATGGCTTGAGGCTGTATTTTTTCCATTCTCAGATACCTTTTAACATCTGAGCTCTGAGAGACTGATGGAAAATGATTGTTGAAATTAAAACAAATAGCTGTTTGTGAGAGACCTCAGACCTGGCTGTCTACAGGGGTCAGCAAGCTGTACGGCAGACTTTGATAGTGTCTTTTCTCTTCTAGAGAATGACAGGAAGCCTAAGCTCTGTGTTTTGCCCCAGTGAAGCCCTAAGTCTGGCATAAATGCAGCTCTCCCTTTATCTCACCCATAGAGGAAGAAAGGATAAAGGTTAATGTTGGTGGTTTTATGAGGTTATTGCTGGTTTTGATCAAGAAGATAACGCTGCCATGGCTTTAAGGCTTTCTTGGGATAGTGTTTAATTATGTCCAGTGTATCATTACATAGACTGTTTTATTATATTATTACTTCTTCCAGAATTTACCTTTCAGAATGACTCCTAACTGACATACACCAAATTTACAGCATACAAAACTAGCTTTCGAAAGGAGAGGGTTAGAGTTCATCCAAAATCTCTCACTAACCACTAAGTTAATATTCTGCATCAAAGGCAAAATATTCTAAATAACCTGACACTGTTAAAGTTTGTATGTTAAGCTATAGTACTTCAGAAATCTTACGTGGATTCATTAGGTGTTAAATCTTTGAAAGGTTAAAATCCACTCTGTGTGAACTATTGCATGGTGTTTCTGTCATGTGAATGTTTCTAGAGGACACTTGAGCAAGCAAAGAAAATGTACCAAAAAGGATATTTAAAAAAATAATCTTGTTTTAATGGTTTCTTTTGTAATCTCAACTGGTATGCACAGGGAACACACAGTTCTCCCACCCAAACTATGAACAGAGGTTTTGCTGAGGTTAAGCTGTCAGCAGACTTAATGAGCACAGCTATGTTGGTTCATATTTGGTGATGACCTGGACTTCTCTTTCTCTGTGAACTACGTATGCAGCGTGACAGAGGAACGAGCCACCACTGAAAAGCCAGTATCATAGCTACTAATCAGCGGTCATTTATCTTGGTGCCATGTGAGATGATAAATGTTTCCTCCCATATTTAGTATCTCCCTGATGTAGCTTTGTGGCAGATGTTGTGATGACTTCTGCAGTATAGGTTGCAAGGGATGAAAAGATCTGTTGATAATGTAGGGAAAGAGAGAGATGAGGGAAAATGCTCAGGGATTGATTATACTCCCATGATGATACTATTGACTGTATGGAGTATGGGATCAAGCTCCTTCTGCACAGTACACTGTCTTTATTGTTCAATAGCTACTTTCTTAGAGACTCAGCAGAAAGCTTATTTACCTTTTAAATCTCACATAGCCCCCTTACCTAAAATTTAAACAGGATTTAAGTGGTGCATAGGACCTGCTCAGGGTGTACCATGCCCTTAAGTTGGGTATTTACCTAGTAACAATGTTGTCTTTACTGTGCAGGTCTAAAAGTGCTGAGAAGACTTGGGTAGAGTGGCAGGATGAAGGCACTGGGTAGAATTTGCTGTGTTTCTTGTGCATAGGGTGTCATTATCACAAAACTAAGAGGACTCAGGATAGACATTGTGGACGTTAACTTTGTCCCCTTTTTTCAGTGATACTGTTCATTAGTTAATGTAAAAATACTGGACAACAGAGAAACCTAGTACCAGTCTAGTAGAAAACAAATGGAAAGCTGCACAGTATATTGTACTGATGTAAGTAGAACTATCTGCATATAATGTGATTTTATTTATTGTTGTTTTTGTGTAGAGGAGAGTGCATATTCATGATGTGGATATAACCTTTGTTTATTTGTGTAATGTATTTTATTTCTTTCACAACTTGGTCATTTAAAATATCTACATTCATTGGTGTCCTTTGACTTTTTATTCTGTGCATTTTCTTTCACACATTTTAAAAATGCAAGAATATCACATAACCTAAATTGTAACAAAATGTTTCCATTAAAGACATAGGAATATGTTATCACCTGCTTCTGTGGTGTCTTTTATCACTTGTTTACTACATTCTTGGTCTGTTTCATATAGAGGGTACTATCAAATGGTACAGAGTTAATAACAGGAGGGTTATTCTGGGTCTAAGATACCACATAAATCCCTGATTTTAATGGCGATTAGCAACTGATTAAATCAGGAATCAATCTAACCTTTTTCTGGGAAGAAAATTCCCCCTGCTATTTTAAGGTCTGGGAAAAGTTTTAATCAGTATAAACAAACTTTGGATATTTTTCTATTTATTCTCAGTCCTCCAGAAATGCAATTAAATAGGAACCAAATTATTTAAATACATTGGAACCTTAACTAGTAAGCATTAATTTTTATAGCCTGCAGAGAGGCAAAACTTACACATTTTACTAAGCTACAAGTTCATTTCTTTGCAGCAATCTTATCAAATTGGGGGAATTTAATTCTGTTTCTTTCCTGTGCTATTAAATACAGTTCTTCAAATTACCCTGTTTTGTCTAGCCTTCTGCTTTCTGCATGCATGTGTCTCTGGTAGCAATGTTGCCAAATTTAAGATTTGTGTTTGAGGGTATGCCAGGCATTTATGATCTAAAATAACTTGGAAATGAGTGTGAGGAAGAAGTATCTGATCACACTCGTATCAAAACTACAAGTATCGAGAGAGTTGATAGAGAGATGGAAAAATCCTCTGGGTTAACTATGGACCTAAAATCTTTCTGCAGCCCAGGAAAGAAAAAAGCGAAGAATAAAAATACAGGCTTGGAGAGGCCCATTCAGTTAGGGGAGGGTTGAACTACTTTCCTAGGTGCAATGCCTTTCACTGGTAAATGTCTAAATATGTCACTAAATTTAATTAACTCAATACTGCTAACATGGAAATTAGTATTACCAGTTTGTACAGCTGATTAAAGGTGCAAAGAGATTAATTTTCCGAAATTGTAGAAGATATTCCTGATATATGTTAGAATTGAGATGATTTTAAATCTGCCTCCTCGGAGGTACACTTCTAATTGTATGAATGTTGTACAGATAGAAATTACTATTTCTCCAGCTTTTGGTTGATGGTTATGCTCTCATGTCTTCATCCCATTGCAAACAGGAATTCTCTGGAAGTACCTCGCGATTTTCCAGCATTTCTGTAAAAAGCATTGTAGAAAAAATTGTGCAAGTAGTGTTTTATGTTCTTGATAACTGCAGTAATCATTAAAGGGGTTTTGTGATCTTTTCAAAAGTGCACATTTTACATGATTCATCTCCAGTCTCTTCTAGCAATTTAAGATTCTAGTCAGGATAAACTGGAGATTAGTTTACTAATGTTTATTAATATTCTAAGTTTGCTAGAACTGAGATCAACAATGATACATACTTTGCTGCTGCTATATTGTAGGGATACATCCTCAGGGAAGACAGCAGGAGAAACTTTTGACATCTTGCCTTCATTGACAGCAATGGAAAAAATCTCATCAGCTTCAATAAAACAGTTTTCACTCAGTCTTGGGAATATGGCATGAGAGATTATTGACTGAATTTATGTTCAGTATATGACCTTCAGGCTATTAGTGCATGTCCAACATGTCATTACCTTCACAGTGGCAGGACTTTAGTCCACTGTCACTGGATTTTTTTTTCTTTTTTTAATAGCTTATCCTTCAAACTGATTGAGATATGTGTGATGAATTGTGTACATGTATACATATATCAATATTCACGAAACAGTTCATCCAAATGTGTTAGGTATCTTTTTGTCAGAGAGTATCAGCCAGTCTGACAGGTAAAAATTTCATTTGGTGAAATCACCTATGGCAATTGACCTTCAGTGGTAGCAACTTTTGGATATCATTCTAGGTATCCTGTAACTTAGCTGGACACATTTTTGTGGCTTTCTTAGGAAACTATGTCTTGAGGATCATTCATCACATTTCTGAAAAATTATGGTGGCATTTGAGCCACATCTTGGTCTTGAACCTCAGCCAATGTGTTCTTGAGTTGAAAGAGCACTGCCAATAAAAAGTAGTTGTACAACTGACAGAACCTCTTTTGTTGCCTCCTAGGAATAACCATAATTTACAGTAATGCCAAAAAGGGTATCCCTGTGTACATATGCTACTCTTCGTAAATTTTCCTGAGTCATCTTAGGGTTGGTTTGATGGTCTTCAGTCCTCTGACTCAGAAAAAAAAAAATCGTCGTTCCCTTTCTATAAGTAATTACTCTGTCCAGCTATTTGTTCTGGCAGTGCAGTGGTTTACTATCAGTGTCTATTTCTTCTTGATACTGCCATTCAATTTACACAACAAACCCCTGCTTTCAAATTTTATATATATGTATATATAGTTCAGAAACTAGCTGATGGCAAAGATTGTAACCATGAATTTATGTTTGTCCAGGACAGGGGACATAGGAACCTCATGTCTACGGAAGCCCTGTTCTTCTCCCACCTGCATTTCTACAGCACCAAAGCAGACAATTTCCCCAGCCTACTCTATTCCTAGTACTTACTATGTGAACAACCACCAAAGACGAGCTACTACTGTGCTGTCTATGAGCCACCAAGCTTCACAACTAGTTATTTCTCTTTCTGTCTCCCTTTTGGGGTCTAGCAGGCTAATAGCATGATTAAACCATACAAAACATGCAGGAGACGCAGTGCTTGTGCCTCTTCCTCCTACCTCTTGCCTAGTGTTAGAGTAGTAGTGGCATGACTGGAGGAAAACCAGTCTCCTGGATTTGGATCAGGGATAGAACTGCAGTTTTTCTGCCTTCTAAGAGAATATCTAAACATGAATGCTCTTTGTGAACCACTGTCTTGCTGAACTCATTTACGTTGTATTAAAAATGAAAAAGCCTCAAGTAAAGGCATTTAAAAATAATTTTCCTATAATCTAAATGCCTAGACTACCAGACTACAGCAGGCATTTCTCACTTCTTATTTCTCTTGCTGCAGCAGAACAATTTTTTTTATTGTTATTTAGCTTTCAAAGGGGAAGAGTGAGAAGACAGACTATACACTACAACACAGGGGCCATTCTGACAGCAACATGCATTTGTGGATTTAAATCCCTCTTCAAACCGAACAGAAGAAAGATATGATCTAGGGCTTGTTATGGCTCTGGTAACTAGTATTTATTAAAAGGACAGTAGTAGAAACAGTCCTTCTGAGTGTGACTTACGTGTCCAGGCCAAATAGATGCCTGAATCAAGGACTGGACTAACGTTTCTGACATCTGAAGAAGGGGAAAGCTGCTCTCATGATGAAGAATTTCAGACAGTGAGAAAGTCCTGACAGCACTGTCTGTCATTGAACTTGCACACATGTATAATATGCCCCTGCTGAAAAGGATTGCAAGTAACGATTATGTTGAACTATTGCTTGGGCAGCCTTAAAGTTTGGAGTATGCTGAGACTCCTCTGCAGTACTTGTCTCCATGTGCAGGATGGAGGGTCTAGAGGAAGAATTCACAGCCCCTGACTGAATCTTTTTATGTAAGATTTCTTCAGAACAAGGGAAGGGATCCGACTTGCTCCCATTTGATTACTGCAGTGTTTCATGGGATATCGGCTGGAATAACAACTTAAGAAATACCTTTCTTTTTTAAGAAAAAATACTTAAGAAGTACCTGTCATGCTTGGGCATCAAAAGAACAGGTCCAATGAAAAGGAATTGATAAACCCCCTCAGTTAGGTCAGGGAGAACAAAAAACATGGCAACAGCCTGGTGAGTACAGGATATTAAACTGGAGGAATTAAGCTACTGGTAATGACTAGAAAAAGGCACATCATAGATCGAGGAGATCAGGGCTTTAGCGTCTGTTCTCAGAAGAGATTTACCAGACCAGAGGACTGGCCAGTATCCAACCTCCTACCCTCCTGGGATAGAGAGAAATGAGGCTTTTTACTGGGTCCTAGGCAGTTTTAGGGAAGAAATAATGGAGCCTGTCAGGAAGGCACCAAAAGGTTTAAAGAATGTGGACTAGTCTCTGCCTCTTTGCATGCCTTCTTAAACAGAAATAAACCTCAGAACCACCTGGGATTCACCCAGCACCAGTTATAAATAGGAATAACGGAGTAAAGGAACAAAGGAAAATGTAGGCTATGTATCAGGAAAAATTGCATAAGAGTGTGATCTATTAGCCCTCAGGCACCCCTCCCAAAGGGGGTGGAGGTGGAATTTCTGTTGCTCAAAGCATTAAAACCCCAAGCCCTTGGGAGTGTGCTGCAGGAACAATCCCGCGCTGACTGGAGGGAGGATGAGGTGATTTAACTGGTGGTCATTTCCACCTCCAAATCCCTTTTATGTACACGCCAGGATGCCTTTAGTGACAAGCTGCAGTTCAATGCCAGAGCTGAAAGAGCCTGGACACAGCTTGAGAGAGTGATTCAGAAGAAGTAGACAGGAAAGGAGGTATAGAAAGAGGGGCGGGGGGGGTTAATTTAACAGAGACAAGCCAAAGTCCATAAAAAATTTTCCAGTTCAGTTTGGGATGGGAACTGAGGCTGAAACAAAGAAAGAGTGGTTAAGTGATCCCATCATTCCTTGACTATTTATAGATGCATGTCACATGTCAGTGGCAAGTATTAAAGCCTCATTAACATTGCTTTCCTTAGTCAAGGCCTGACAAATTAATGTAGATATTAAGGGCTTCTGCGTCCGACACAGATACCACTGCTCTGTAAGCCCTCACCTGGGTCTGACCAGGGGAAATTCTTCCCCTGCCTGAGCTGCAGCTGAAACAAAAGTTTCCATCAGCACCAGCACCAAACACTTAATTTCCTCCTCCCTACAGCTCCCCCTTCTCTGCCAAGGAAATAAAAACGAAGGAGAAATAACCTTTCCTAATCGTGAACGTCTGTGTAAGAGATTATGTTTTATTTCACCCCTTTACGTTGTCAGTCCTTTCTATAGTTCCTCCTTTCACCACTTGTTTTCACTTTGTCATTTTTTCCCTTTATTTCCTCCATCATCCTCTCTAGTCCCTCTACTCCATACCTAACCTCCTTCCTTCCCTCTGCCTGCCAGTTTTCCTAAGTGCTTGCTTTCTGCTTCTTTAAAGCTATTTTTAAAATTGTTGTTGTCTTCTTTTAAAGAGTCCACCTGGATTGTCCACTCCTGGAGAAAAAGCCTCAGCCAAGCTGGCAGCCTGAGGCAGCAAATCTCTGTCCCAGGGGCCTTTCCTTTGGGTCCACCGGGCTGTGCTAAGGAGTGCTGCATTCTGCTCCTTTGTCACTGATTTTACCCACTTACTGCTGCAGGCACTGCTACTGTGGGAGAAAGTACATTTCTCTAATGCTGTGGGGCCCTGAGTTTATTTCTGGCTCACAACAGAAATGTAAGTAACCACAAATGACTGCATTCCTTCAGAGGACATTGCTCATGACACCTGTCCATTAGAAAATACCACACAGTGTCATGATTTTTTTTTTCATAAAAGATAACACAACTTTTCTTAGGACATTTTGAAGATTTTTTTTTTTGGTAGAAATAACTGGCTTCTCTCCGATTTCTCAGAGCCTAACCTCCCAGACTGGAAGAATGATCAAAATCCAATCACAATATTGCAGCCTTCAATCCCATACAGACCACCTGTTGAAAATAAAGTTTATTGTCTGTCAAACAAACATTATTAGGAGGCTGTGTTCTGCTAGAACATAATGTACCTAACTTGGCAGACTAATGTTAACAGGATAGTACCATTGTAGAGGGAGGAGGCAAAGACACACCCGTACGTATCCCATGATGCCAGCACAATTCTTCCTATTCCTATAGGCCTGTAAAATTTGAAGCTCACTCTCTTATCTGTAGACTTATGTTGACGCAGCAAAGAGAGCTACATCACAGGAGATCTTTGAACGCTGGTAGTCACTACATCTCATATAAAGCTTCACAAGGGTAAGAAAGTCCTACGCAAACATTAACCAACACACACCTCACAGCGTTGACAATGAGCAGTGCTGCCTCTCAAAGAATGTTTTAATGTTCTGGCTGAATGCCAGCTCAGTTTTCCTTGTAGAGTAAGTTCTTCAACTGAAACTCTACGTAAATCGATATGTCCCATGACAGATCAGGCATCTGATGCAGCCTTTGCATTTCTATTATTGACTTGGCTAGATATTGAACCCGACTACAGGTCAATCCCCATAACTTACTTGCATCAGAATAGAATGGGCTGGTTGGGTCAAAATGCTTCCAGATGCAGCAGTCAAGGCTTTGAAAAAGGACTGGTGGTTTTAAATCTCTCAGTTCAGGGGGTGCCTAATTTGAGATACTTTGATGTAATTTGAGTTTTCCAGTGGCAAAGCCTTACTCTGAGAAAATCAGATATACTTTAGATTGACTCAGGCAGGCCCACATGCAAACAATGCATCCAAAATCACTAATAATTTGGAAAACAGAAGTATTAAAAAGAAAAAAAAATCAGCCCCCAAATCCTCTTCAACCCCCAAATCCTTAGTTACTACACTAAAAACCTGGTTATTATGTCCTTTTTTTGGTAACTGGTTTCTTCTCACTAGTAGTTTTGCAAATGCACATATCCGGGAAACACTGAAAACAGCAAGGAAACTGTATAGGAAAGTTTAAAATACTGAAAAAAAGGCAACCCCAGATAAATTATTTTTAACAAAGTTAAACACTAGTATAGAAACATATGTGCTCCTTTCATTAGAAAGTCAAGAATGATCCTAATTCTTTTTCTTTTTGCTGTTGAGAATTGACACAAGTATCTCCTGGAATTCCAGAAGCGCCGCCAGCCCTGTGGATCTAACAAAGCTGAAATCACTGCTTGACTAACATCTGTATTCAAAATGCAATCTGAAGCAGGGCTTTCAATCAAAACCATCACCTCTCAGGTCTGCAGCTTTGGTAATTTTAAATGCCCACATATTTACATTACATTTACCCTGCTGCAGTGCTCTGTTTCATATGTTGCTTAGGCTTCCTTGTGGTTGCAGGGCTAACTGGATTAATTCACGATTCCCAAGAAAGTTAGTGTCCTAGGTGGGAGGCAGGAAGCTGGGCAGCTTTGCAAACTATCTATCTTATTCTGCTAATGGAGCAAATAGTTCCCTATTGTGGTTACAGTTTAAAAATCAAGGAGGTAATGTTATACTAGCTAACTATTGCATTCACTGCAACTAGCCAAATTGTATCAATGCA
This sequence comes from Fulmarus glacialis, assembly GCF_000690835.1. Classification (NCBI taxonomy): domain Eukaryota; kingdom Metazoa; phylum Chordata; class Aves; order Procellariiformes; family Procellariidae; genus Fulmarus; species Fulmarus glacialis. The sequence continues at coordinate 52,684 of NW_009187745.1, forward strand.
TTCTCATGCACAACACATTGCCTTCTGTTAGATCATGCCATATACATATACTGGAAATATTAAAAGCATGCATTAACTATATACTGGAAACAGAGCTAGGTTGTGTAGCTATGTGTTATTTTCAAAGAGTCAGGGCTAAACGCTTTGTATGCCATAAAAATCATGTCTCCTCTGTAGATTTACACATTTCTCTCCAATGTTTGGAGAGAAATTTAACAGTTGAGAAGCAACAGTTTTTAATGGAAATGAGTGCTCTTTCTCTTCCCGTCCTTCTTTACACAACCCCCTTTAGGGTTTGTGGTATTCAGAAGAGGAAAATACAGCTCTTTTAGAATAAAGGACAAGCTTTAGAAATCGTTCAACACATGATCTACCAAAATAAATTTGGTAGAATTATTTCTACTGTCCCACCACCAAATTTAGCCCTGAAGACACATGTGTGCAAGATTTCTCACAAACGCTTGTATGTAACAAAATACATTCAAGGGTGAAAGACTTTCCAATGCCTCTTCCAAGTTCTGAAACTTCTTGATATATTTGTTGCCATTCTTACTCCTGATTTGACGATCTCATGTGAAAAGCTTTATACGTGAGGTTGATTGAAAAATGTTCATCCGCACTGTGAAAGAGACTGTTGAGCCCTACTCATAATACTTTTTCCTTCAAAACCTTTGAATGACTGTTACATCTTCTTGAACTAAAAAAGATCTTTTCTGTCTGTCTTTTCAAAAAAAACCTGTATTGTCTGCAAGGAAAACAGTCCTTTTCCTTTTTCTTTTGAATAGCTCTGTTTTCAAGCATGTTACACAAAGACATTACTTAAAGGTAAGCTAAATATATTAAGTAATATTACCCTCACTATTTTTTACTGAAAAAGACTCGAAGTTTCAACCAAGAGTTTTGTGGCAAGGTAAAACCTAAAGGAAGGGTTTCCATAATTAAGGGCCTCATTATGCCTTCCCCTGCACTTGCCTGGTTTACTAAAGGAGGGATTATGCACTCCAATAGTTTGTCTGTTGGTGGCAAGTTTTGAAACAGCTGGCTAATTTCAACCACTTTTGACAGAGGAGTGGAGGGGTCTGAAAGATGCTTGGAGTTCAGAGATTTTATGCAAATGAATGACTAAATACAGGGAGGCTGTAAGAGTGAGCAGGAGAGAGAAACAGCTGAAGGACTCTACTGATGGAATCAAAGCTGGGTTCACCATTTATCATCTCTGTTGGCCTGATGCTAGCCAATATAATTCCATGCACTGAGCGGGCAGCCAAGCATGTTGTCCCAGGCCCATTTCACAATAACTGTTTTGAATGGTAGTATAAGTTGGAGTCATTATTTTTCATTTGGCATTGAAATAAACAGAGGAAAAGGACAAGGAAAGGGAAGGATAAATATTTTTGCAAAATACATCTAAAACACTAATGAACATTAAATCATTTCTACAGGAGTTTGCAAATCAAAGGAAACAAGGAAGAAACCCTCCTAAGTTTGTTAAATTGAGAACAACTACACTTATTTTTGTTTTTCTACTGTTATCTGGAATTTTCCTTCTTCCTAACATTATAATTATTACATTTAAGCCTATGCTAAGTGTGATTTAACACAGGAGACAGAAAACCAGAGAGGTCTGGTTTTCAGTATCAGAGGTGTCTTTGTTGTGGAAAGTTGTCAGCTCCCAAACGTTGTCTACACCGCACAGATCTGTGTACTTTGGCAGGTTTATAGCTCAGAATCTAACTCTCCAGAGACTTGCTGCAACTTGTAAACCCATAAGGAATTTTTCAGGCCAGTTCTATATTCTAATTCATTCACTTATGAGAACAGATACATTATAAGATTTTCTAAAGGCATCTTCAAATACTTGTTTTTCTTTATCACTCTTGCAGTAACAGTTATTTGAAACACTGGAAAAGATACCAGGTTAGCTCCTTGTGCCAGATAGCTTTCTCTCTGGATTTCAAGGTAGAATTCCTAAAGCTTTGGTTTTGTTATCTGAGATGCAGAAACAGAGAAAGGAGAGAAAATACTTCAGCATTTGTTCCTGGCTTTTTTCTTGGATTTATTTCTAAATGTACTGCTTGCCCTCTAGGTCAAATGCCTGGATCAGCTGTGCAGCTGGACAAAATACTTCCAGCTGAAAAGGGCAAAAAAAGTGAACCAAATAATCACCAAATGAAACATTTAATTTGTGTTAAGCAGTAGAGTTCAGATAACATGAAACATTTTGGAGTTTTTTATTCGATCTTTTGCTGGGAAAACAACTTGTTTTCATCTCATTTTGTTACTCTCTCTGCAGATATTTTCAGCTTATTTAATTAATCACTAATAAAGCAAAAGCATGAATTGGGCTGTATATTACAATATCATTTAATCCCATTCTTTCATTAAACATCTAAAATGTTCCCATTTTTTCAGGGGAAAAAGCATCAGCTTCTTTTTTGACTAGAGATTATTCAGGAACTTCCAGTACTATGAAAACGAAGCTCAGAAAATTACTTTACACTTTGTCCCAGGTTTATAGGTCTTTGGCTGCCTGGATTACTTGGCTTGGATATTTTATCTTTTTTTCACATCAGTGGCTTCCAGTCTTCCCCTCTTACTGTTTCATGTTTACTTTCTCATCTCTCCATCCTTTATAACCTTTTCTTTGTACTATTAAAGCCACACATACAAATTGTTTTTTTGAAAGACACACCAAAACTTGACTCATTCCTGAATGCCAAGAGAACATTGCAAATTATTTCAGACCCCATTCCAGCAGGCCCATTCAGCACAGACATGGGGCTTGCATTCACAGGGTAAGATGTACATCAGAACAGAGAGAGGATGGCCAAAGCTTTTCTGTACTGTGACAATCCCTGCCTGTTGGGAGGGCTGTTGCAATGAGCAACATCTTGAAGCCCTGCAAGATCCTGCAGGGTGCCTCTGTTCCTGGCCAAGGTGAGAGAAGATGGAGGTAATTTACTGATGCAGCTGATCCCTACACTTCCTCACAGAGTTCCAGCATATCTGCAGTGCTGTCCCACCAGGACTGTGAGGGACCAGGAGCGACTGAAATTAGTCTCCGGAGGACTGACCACCAAATGATTCAAATAGCATTGTATAAAAGCACATTTCTGATAAAGTATTTACACACCAGTTTATAGTGTTTTCATGTAACCCATACTTCCTCCTATTCTGTTCTGGTTCATTTACCCTGTCCACAGCTATAGCATGGAAGAGGGTTCAGAGAGGGTGTGATTACATCTGTTTTATCAAAACACACCATTCTGTGGAAATGGGACCAGCAATTAAAGTTAAATTATGCTGCTTTTCCCCTTTGAAATCATTGATGAAAAAAATAATCTAAAAATATTATGTTAACCTTTTGCTAATATCACTGTGAACCTTTGGTTTAAGGTCTCTTTATTTAACTGTTTAAAAGAGGAAGTGATAACAAACGTTTCAAGTAACATTGTTCCCAACGACGTAGGAACTCTGTCTCCAAGCAAAATACTTAACCACTTCTTGTTTACAAGAGGCATTTTCTGATGTTCTTTTCTGATCTGAAAAGATTCAAAACTCATACCAAAAAAAAGGAGAAGCACCTTTTTTGAACTCACAAATAAAATCCCCCACTTGCATTGCTGCTGGTCTGTACAGAGATAGAAGAGAAGACAAGAAAAGTACCCAACAATGAGTTTTCCCATAAGACTGCTCTGTGGTGTAATAAGCACAAGTTAAGCTAATAAAATCTAGCCACATTAAATTGCAGATAAACTAGAGCCTTCTGTAATTGAGAAATACTTGATTTAGCTGATGTTTCTAACAGAGACTTTTAAAATTGAATTGACATAAATAAATTAATGCTGCAAAATATTTGGTATACTAAATATACCAAATATACAAAATATTTGGTTAACTAAATTAACTTATTTAATTAAGAAAAAAACGACACATATTATAAGTGATTTTTGCACAGTGCTGAATGCTATTTTTATCCACATTCCCTCCGTGAAATTGATGGAGCTGACTGGGAGTAAAAGTGGCGTGTGAGAGGAATCATCACTTTTACTTTGATTTACTTATCAAGGCACATCTAGGAACCTTCACATTCAAGAGATTTTGATCACCAATCTTTAGTCATAGAAATAGTACTGCTGCAAATCAGAGGAGGAGCAAGTGCCTCATGGGTTTCCTGGCCTGTGGAGTGCATGCTAAAAGGACCCTGCACTTCTGGAAGGCATAGAGCTTATGAAACTACTAAGTATTACCAGTTGAAACAATTTTTAGTATTTATGTTTCTGATGTGGAGACCATAACCTGGCCTGCAAAATTCAGTTCCTTCTTCAGTTTTCTGCAGCTGTCCTGGACAGTTGCTGGATCTGGTCTCAGGTGGGAGTTCTCTGCTGAATGCTTTCTGACAAGTGGACAGAAAGGCCCTTGTTTAGTTGTTTTCCTCCTTGCAATGGAAAGAAAATTCACTCTACCAGCTAGTTTGAGGAAATCTTGAGATTGGTGGGGAAGGAGGGGAGGGGGGAAGGAAAACTTTTAAAGAAGGTGATATTTAGCGTTTTTAAAGGTGAGGAAAACATGCCAGCCTAACTGTCTGACCACTGGTACTCAGAGTCAAAGACAAAACTAAGGAATGTTAATTTGTCTGGGGTTTCAGTTCTTCCTTTGCATAAGGCAGTAAGAGTAATTACAGCGAAGTCAATAAGGTCACTCAATTGACTTGAAACAAGGTTTCATTTTTAAGCCTGGATGTGAATGTTGGGTTAATATCAAAGTTCTGTAACTATAGCTGGGGAAAGAAACTAGGGAGGCTGACTCTTCCTGGTGAGGGACATTATGACTTTCATCATCGCTAGTGGGAAACGTATGCATTACTCAAGAGAATAATAATAATGAGAAAGAAATCAGATTTTCCAAGGGATCTTTTTAGTTCATAGCATTTACCCTTTTGTTCTGCAGTGATCAGACAGTTTAAAGAAAGCTGAGAAAAATCTCATCAAGTAAAGACTTCCCAGGGGAGGAATTTTTCCCAATTTGTATTAGTTAGTGATTATTTTGTGTCCTGAAGCAAAGGATTCATACATAAACATAAACCATAATTCCTGTATTAATTGCAGATTCCTATTTGAATTCATGCAGTTATGTGTCTGTGAAAAAATAGTATTTTCTATGATGGGTTTCCAGAATACTGCTGTCAGATATTCCTGTGTCTTGGGTACTTTTGAAAAGCAAATTGGAACCCATTAGATAGTCAATCTGTGAAAATGGGCCATGACACAATTAAAAAATTGGCTCTCTGGACTTTTTTCCTATGCTAAAACACTACAGTGGGTCTAGGTGAAGCTTGCATGGTACATTGCACACCTAACATGAAGAAGAACAAAAGGAAAATGGCAGGTTGTACATACTCTTTACAACTTTCCTGAGAGAGATACTTCAACACTTAACAACCACAGTATGAACCTGGCAATGACCACAACCTTAACTCTGTCCCAGGGCAGATTACTGTCAGCTTCCTATTGCTCCAACTCACTTGTGACTCTGCACAGCTCTGAAGAGTTGTATTTGGAGATTGGAATTACTGAGGGACTACTGCTGACTGGATTTGCATTGCTGGAATATCTATATGATCTGCAAAATCCCCTGCAATTTCTTCTTCCTCACACTGCTTTATCTCAGTACGGTGAGAAACCCTCCTGCAATTTCATTAAGAGAGCCAGAGCAGAGTATGAAGATGCAAAGTCTGACTGGTAAATGATGCTTTCCTCACTCAGATAAAAATACTTGGTTTTAAGCCAGATTTAGAGGTTTCACAAGAGTACATGGACATGAAGCAATGCATCTTTATTTTTGCCAGCACCTTGTGTCATAAGAAATCTGTCTAGCCATTCCAGGAGGAATTTTGGAGGTGATTATTTCTCACATAATTTTTCAGTTTTAAAATACTTCTCACTTTCACATGAGTAGAAGGAAAATGATAATCAGGACAGCAAGCCATGCAAAAGAAAGTTGACCCTGGCAGTGCTACCCTTAATCAAGCTGAAGTGCTAACCATTTCTCACAGAAATTATTTCCTGTCTGCTGGATATATTCCCACAGCACTAATAGAGAGCTGGTATATTGCTCTAACTGAAAAAGCTTAAACTGTCTAGGAGGCTTGCTTTGTATAAAATGCAACACAGAATATGAACTATCAGATAGCAGAAAATACAGAAGTTAATCCAAACATGTCTATGTTGCTTTCAGCTTTAAAAAAAAAAAAACTGTTTCATAAATGGAAGAACTAATAAATGCTGGTTGCTGTATGCAGTATGCTACCCTTTTAATAACCCTGACTCCCTGACCCTTTCACAAAATCACTCTTTACTCTCTTGTATTTACCTTAAAGCATCTCCTTCATTTTCCCCAGTACTTCCTCTCTTTCCCACCTTCTCTAATGCCTGCTTGTGTATAAATTAATGCCTGCCATAATGCATTCAAATCCAAACAGGTATTGCCCTGCAACCTTTCTCTTGATGGTGGCGGCATTAACCCACTGATTTTCAGGAAATGAAGAGGAATGTAATTTCTATCCCCTTATGAAATGTGCTTGAAATCAACCAATTCAAAAGCTATTAGTGGAGTGTCAGATGGACTGTCAGACAGATGTTATGGATGGTTAAGAAACTAGACTAAAAACCTGAGGAGAAATAATGCATACATTGTACACTCCTAATATTAGAAGTGTGATACTTACATTGCCTGCACAACAAAAATACATACATCTGTTGAGGAAGGAAATGCCTTTTTTAATGAATATTTCCATATATAAATACCTGCATCTAAGCACATATGAGTTACTTTGATATTCAGTGGGAGTACATGCAAATCATCCGGGCACCACTTATGGTATACAGACTTCAACGCACAGCTGTTTCTCAAATCTGCTGTGTATTCATTCATGAGTATTTGAAATGCATTCTATAGCAATTAGGCAGGCCTGTCTGTTTGTAGCAGTACTGATCTAAATCAACCCTAGAGCCAAACTTAAGTCTACTTTAAAAAATCTAGCTCCTTCTCCCCAGGCAGAGATTTACTGAGTAGTGATCAAAAGCTATTACCCTATTGTGCAACCAGAAAATCCCTATCTCAGGTAATGCAAATGTGACAACACATTTACATATTTGCAAGCATCCTTTTCATTTCATTAAAAAAAACAAAAAAAAATTGAAGGGGCTGATCTTAAGTTAAAATGGGACTTATGCAAAGTGTGTGTCCTCAGGAAACTGGTCAAGCCACCCCTTTTGGACATTCTTGAGGTTTCTGAGAATAGTAAAATGTTTATTCTGTTCCTCCCTCTGATTTTGGTGCCTAATCACCCCTTTCTGAGAGCTGAAATCCTGTGGTCCCTGAGTTTAGACACTGTGATTAGTACAATAGCCACAGACTCGCCAGTGTCTTAGCATAACCCTTCACAGAGTTCCCTTTCGTGGGCAGTCTGACTTATGGTTCATGTCTTCAGGGATGCATGATGGTGGAAGCAGACAGACACAGGCCTTGAATAAGATCCAAATCTATTAATCTTTACTTCTGGTAGCATAAGTGATATCCAAATCCAGACAAACAATAAGCCATCTGTATATATTTGCCTGCTTCAGTTTCCTCATACTTAAGCATTCTTTGGGGTTAAGTCACTCTTCTAAGGAGTTCAGCATTTTCTCCTTCCTACTGTACTTTGACTTTTCATTCAAAGCACAGAGTTAAAACAAGCTCTCTAAACTACTCTTAAATGTCCACTAGGAAAAAAACAATGGTTTCTTTTATAACTAACTTTATCTTGACAAGCTGACTAACTGTTTAATTTCTATGTCTTGGGGAGCTCAGACATGAAGAACAAGTTTGTCCTGAGCAACAGTTCTCTGTAATGCCATTTGAATGCATAATCATCAAAAAGTTTAACATATTACCATTATCTTCCATTATTATCCCTGTAACCAGTGCAAGACTTTTTCAATTTAATTTACTAGGGAGGCAAAAGACAAGTGAAAGCAGTTGAGCTCCACCTCCAAAATAGATGTTGCAAGCTGACAAAGTCATGTGCATATGGAAAGCTCATTTCACATGGACATTTTCAGTGACCTTCTTTGCCACCCTATTGCAGAAGTGATATTCTGCAATATCACGGCCAGCTGTTTCCTACTTAATTTCTACAATAATGGCATAAAGACAGCTATGTAAGGACATAGCATTCTGGGCAGAAATCCTATGGTGCTTCTTCCAGATAGTGAACTAGCTGTCCGTGTTCTGGACCCTCTCTTGTGGTGTGACAGCAGAGCCAGCTGCAGTCAGCCAGAACTGCAGGACTTGTGGTCAAACTACACATTTCCACTGGTTCATCTCTTTTCGGTGTACCAAAGCATTTTCAAGTTGCTGTCAGCTAGCGTGAAGGCAACTCTTCTGTCTGCCATGCCCCTAGGAGTCTCTTATACAAAAAGGCTGAGGTCTCCACACTGAATGGACTTATTATAGAAAGCACACACCATTTTGATAGGTCATTTAGCAGCTCAAATGAGGTGATGGCACCAGGAAGAAGATGAGAATACTAACCAGGAACGAACTGTTTCTGAAATAATTTCATTTTCTGAGCACAGGAAAAAGGCAGAATATGCTGGGAAAGCACTGTGCTGCAGTCATGCTTAGTGGAGACAATAAAAATATAAGTACTATGATGATCTCTGTTCTTAGGATCTCTGCCATGTCAATCTTGTGGCTATAGCAGCAGCACAGCAGCATGGGCCATAAAACAGAAGGCATGGGCTTTACCTGCTTGTTCCCATGTGATATTAATGTATTAATGGCACCCATGCACCCATATTTTGCCTGCTGTACCAGAATGAAATGTTCTAAAGAAATGTGGTTAAAGAGATGTTTCTCTCTAGTTTTTGATGACCTGGTTACTCAGTATGGCAGCTTCTCCAACACCAGAGTCACAAGCTCATGTATACATAGAAAAAAACGGGGACATTGCTCCAAAAACCACAAGGGATGCGCACAGTGTTTAAATAGTTTAAATAGATGGGAAAAAAAAAGTTTACCTGCCATTCCCCTTGCCCCTGAAGCCTTTAAGCAAGAGTCCTGCACACTAAGATATATTAGTTTTTCCTGAGAAGCTGCAGGTTGACAGTGGAATATGCATTTAAGGGACTGAAGAGGAAAAGAGAGTGCTTAAGGGGATGACTTTGGACACTCACCCTTGTGAGTGCTTGCTTGCTTGCTCTAGTTTCAATTAATTCTACTTGGTGAGAACAAAGAAAAGTATTTCTCATGGAGGCAAAGAACAAGATGTGTTCCCAGATGGCAACTGGCAAGGACAACAAATTCAGAGAGGATTTGTGTTCCTACATAGAATGTGAAAATATCATAGAATCATAGAATACCAGGTTGGAAGGGACCTTAAGGATCATCTGGTCCAATCTTTCTCGGCAAAAGCATGGTCTAGACAAGATGGCCCAGCACCCTGTCCAATGTTGGGGAATCCACCACTTCCCTGGGGAGATTATTCCAATGGCTGATTGTTCCCATTGTGAAAAATTTTCCTTTTGTGTCCAACCAGAATCTCCCCAGGAGTAACTTGTACCCATTACCCCTCATCTTTTCCGTGTGACTCCTTGTAAAAAGGGAGTCTCCATCTTCTTTGTAGCCACCCTTTAAATACTGGAACATGATAAGGTCTCCCCTAAGCCTTCTTTTCTCAATGCTGAACAAACCCAGGCTTCCCAGTCCTTTGATCCTCTTTGTGGCCCTTCTCTGGGCCCTCTCCACCTGTCCACATCTTTTTTTGCCTAGCGGGGACCAAAACTGAACACAGTATTCCAGGTGTGGCCTGACAGCGTAGAGTGGGATAATGACTTCTCTATCTCTGCTGGTGATGCCCTTGTTGATGCAACCCAGCATCCTGCTGGCTTTCTTTGCTGCAGCAGCACACTGTTCACTCCTATTGAGCTTGTTGTCCACCAGGACCCCCAGGTCCCTTTCCATAGAGCTGCTCCCCAGTCAGGTAGATCCCAGCCTGTGCTGCCCTCCTGGATTAATGTTTTCCCAGGTGCAAGACCTTACATTTGTCTTTGTGGAATGAAATAAAGAGACTTTGTTCATCATATCTTTTAAGCATGGGAATTACGCTTTTATGGAAAAGAGAATTATTTTTCACAGAATGGCGTATCTTAAATACATTGCTTTGTCAGGAGAGACGACTGTATACACTGTATTTTGCTGATGTATGTGAAGGTCAATGCTTTTATGAGCCATTCATTGTGCTCTCAGGCTGGGGTACTTTGCCTTACAAGAATCAAATCAGTTGTTAACAAAAATGTTCTTACCAAGCAAATAAAATCCACTTATCATCATCTGATGTGTAAGCTTTATAACCACTGAAAAAGATGAAAGATCTGGGAAGGGTCAGGCTTTCTACCAGTCTCTTGCGATGAGTTGAACAGCGTGCTCAAAAGTTCACTTTCAAGCAGAAGGTCATGTCCCATCACCAGCAGCTCTGTCTGCCCTGAAGGGTGCTGGAGATACATAAAGGAAGGTGCTGCATAGAAAATTTCTCCTCTGAGCACGTAGTATTCTCAGTGATTCACATATATGACTGGATCGTTGCACAGCCTGAGGCTACTGTGGTCTCTGAGAAACCAACAGTAATAACGTGCACTTGTGCAAAATCATTTGTCTCTTCATCAACTCCAAGAGCTGCCTCCGGCTGCTTCTGCCCTTTGGATACTATTGTGGGGCAGGTAAATGCTCTCTCATATCAGAACAGTGCTGCGAATGTGAAAGCAAGTCATCAGATAGATGCTTAACATTCTTCCTTTCCTTCTGAACAAGATATCATCTGTTTTCACTTTCTTCCATGAATTTGATAGATTTCTGGTTAATCTTCCTTTTTCTTACCCCTTCTCACTAGGCCATTAGTTAGCAGATAATAGCAAACCTCACTTTGGATGTCTTGGCACTTTGTTTATATTGGTTATAGAAAATGGAAAGAAAAAAAAAAGCCCTAGGTCTGGGTGTTAACTTTTCCTTACTCAGGCTCCATCAGTTTGCACAAGATGACAAACTGCACTTTCCCAGTGCCAAATTATGAATCTTGCTGCAATGAACTACATACTGCTACTGGCTGTGTGAAGACATGGTCTGGACCAGTGGACAACAGCATCTGGCTTTACAATGTGCAGTGGGACATGTTTAGCACTCAAACAATGAAGCAGCCACAGGCCTTGAGTTTGAGGCGAGGGGAGAGTGGATTGGATGGGAGCAGATCAGTAATTGCACCTGCATGTCAGCAGGCAGCCCTTACAATGTTGGATATTAAATTTTGGGATTAACATTATTAGAAGAGATTGTTCACAAGACAATGCAGATTGAAGACATATGCAAAGAACGAGGTGAAATCCTCCAAAATCTTGCTGGATGGGAAATGCCTCCTCCTGTGTCTCATTGCTGTACAGTTCTGCCATGCTGTCCATCTTCTGCACTGAAACAGAACATTCCTCAGGCTGTTCAGAACACTCAAGATTCATTCATCCTCAACTGATTTGTACACAGATATCCTCAACATTTGGGAGAGTCACTGTGTCAACAAGAAATCCTGGCTTTCAAAGAGGAGCTCCTCATCAGTAACAAGGGCATATCTCACCAGTCTCTTTATCATTGTTCTCCACAATCCTGGATGCTGAAACAGCAGTGAAACGGGCATGGAAAAGTGGAAGACTCATTGGGATGCACATAGTTAACCAAGCAGAAAGATAGCAGAGAATGGGAAAGCACCAGAGGACTGCTGTGAAGTACAGATACATACACGCAAACATTAGTCATCAAACACTAGTCAGCAAAACACAAGAAACTGGAACATTTTCCAGGGCAGACGGGAAAAGTCACATCAACTGGCAAGTAAATTCACAAAGAAAAATACATCAAATACTGCAGAAAGAGTGAATGTGGCAAGCAGTCTGATGCAGGCATGCTCACAGATATTGAAATAAAGTTCCTACTGTCAAAGATCCATGAACCATGCAAAAATTTCTCTTAGCATTAAGTATGAAGCTATTTGTCTAATTTCTATGGATAAGCACCATACAAACTGGAGTTCAGGTTCTTAGGCTTTTGAAAATGAATGCAATTAAGCTCACTAATCAGGTGTGAAAAATTCGATTCTAGATATTTGCATATAACACTGTGTAAATAATTGATTTTCCAGTTGGCTAGGCCAGCATTTCTGTTTGATTTCACTTGAGTGCACAGAAGAGATACAGGCTCCTCATTAGCATGGAAAGAAGAAACATTTCTTAGCCTTTTTATATCTCATAGACTCCTACAAAAAACACAGAGTAGATCTACATCTTGATATAGTTAGAGTAGGAGGTAAGGTTTAGTTAATCATGTTTCGCTCTATTTTTAAATTTACAAATATGCTTTTAGTTTTGGAGAAATGTTATGTTGTTGATGTTTGATGTAAATTATCTACAGCAAGTGCATGTAGTCTTTGCTTTAGTATGTCCAAATGAGGTCAATTTTTTAACAGTCAAAATTTTTCTGAAAGCTGTTCATTCATGTTTAGGTTAATATGTCCATGGCATTGTGTTCAAAGGCAAGAACAATTACAGAGATAAAATGAGTTACACCAACACATACCAAATCACTGGTGTCTCTTGCAATAAAAAGCCAACAACCCCTGTCATGGACATTTGTTACCACACAAGGAAAGTGTGACAATACCCAAAAACCTCTTATCCTTTGATTAAAACAAAACTCCCCAGGCTGGCAGATGCAAGTGTCCAGATGTGCACCAGGAAAGGAAGTGAAAAAGCTCACACTTAGTGTCCCTCATTAGCTATGAGGAAAACGTTTTTATGCATAACGTGACATCCATTCTCAGATATGGTCTGAATATCAAGGTCAATATGCTGACTTTTGAGAAAAGGATCATGCTCAGCTTTAGATTAAGTAAATCTTGGTGGTTTGGTACAAACTTTCATATGAACATTTCTTTCAGTTTCAGGTTGCATCTAGACAAAACAGATCATTTCACAAAAGGGTTTTGAAATGAGACACGTAGGTACTTGACATGGGTGGAAATCTGCAGCCTGAAATTTGCTTAGAAGGAATCATGTTGAGCTGACCTTTCGGACATGCACCGGGGGAATCCAGGACTCATGCCGAGTGCAAGGCAGGAGGGATTAAAGTGTTTGCCAGTTTCTGCACTGTGCCTATGACCTCAGCTGAACTGCAGTTTCATATGTATGGGGATGAAGCTCAAATACACATCAAACCTCTATACTATCTAGAGATGTTCCCTGAGATTAAACCAAATCCACACCTGCACGTCATTTAATTATAACAAATATTGAGTTGAATTGTAGATTCATAGATGTTAAAGCCAGAAAGGATTGCTGTAAGCCTCAACCCTCACATCCTGGATGACACAGAATAGTCAGGTTGTGATGATCTGACTAGATTCACATGAGCATTAAAACAAAAGGACCACTGAGTTCAGTGAGCTGATATATTTTTAGCAAATATTGTTGATTACTTTTTATTGTCAAATTTTCATAGAGAATACCCTTATTGATGAGGACCTCTTGATTTTCAAGAATTGTTTGCAGAAGTTGGGCTAGGGACAGCCCTAGTACAGTCAGCAGTCGACCAGGGCAGTGGACTGCTGGCGTGAAAAAATAGCCATAGCCTCACTGTTTACCCTTCCCATGCTGTAGGAGTTGTTAAGCATCCCTGCTGCCAGAGCTCGTGGGACAGCAGCTGTGGCTGGGGGAATCACTGTCACTTCTCAGCAATGACAGCCACTCTGTAACCTCTCCATTTCATGGCAGGAGCCTCAAACCCTTAGCGTTCTGCCCTCTTCCCTCTTACCGTTCCCCTTCCACAATGTAAGCAGCTTGATCCAGGTCACGAACACACACCTACAATGCAGAGAAAAGCAATATAGCCTCTGCTGCTAAGAAGCCTTCAGTCAGCTCTGAGTCAGGAATATTACACTTGCATCCTTGAAATTCATAAAATGTGTCTTTAGATTGCTGACAGGAGCCCCTAGACCTTGTATTAATCCATATTTATTAATAAGCCCAAACTAAAATCTATAGGAACAAAAATTCCTTTTTAATCCCCAGGAAATAATGCCAGGGAGTCACGTTTCCAGTATACTTGGTATTACTGTCCTTAGGGGAAGCGTGAAAGGACAAGGATCGCTCACATCAGCAGCCAAAGGAGCCAAAGGACCTCTTTAGCTCATTTCTACTGCATACAGTAAAACAGATTTATTATGCTATATGTACAAGGCCTTTGAATTTACAGTGTGCTTTAAAGAAAATTCAGACATTAATTTAAATACATGAAGATCCTACCATGTAATTTTGTGAGATATATCCCTCATGGACATGTATCTATCTGTTGAACAACAGGTGAAACCTGGACCTGTGGGGATTTTTTGGTTGGCTTCACTCCTTGTTGGCGTTTTCTCCAAAGTGGTCTGTTGGTTTTGGTGCATGCTATTTCTGTATATAGCTCTTTTAAATGTATGTTCTGATGCATATAGCGTAGAAGTCAACTTTTCACCCGAGGCATGTGTTTCTAGGCACAATCTGGGGCTTGGAAATACTTTGGGCTACACGCTGGAAGGGAGGCCCAGTTTCTGTGGCATGCTGCCACATCTCTTTTGATTAGGAAGCTAACGGCTGGATAACTTCTGAAAACAGGAAGGTATGACAGCAAAACTTTATTTCAATTAAATAGCTCCCATATAAACACAGGAATTCCACTGTCATCCTTGCTCTTTACCCTCAGCAGGTTTTGCAAGGACAGACTGGCTGGGTGACAGGTCCAGCAGCTGTGCGCTGGCCACAGGTCACTGCAAGCAGGTCTCTTACCTAGTTCAGCTGGCAGCCAAAAGAAATTCTCTGAACAAAAGTCACTACACAACCAGTGTTAGCAAAATTTACTATTCCTCTGTGGATCTAGTGATTTTTTTAAATTTTTCATGGAGACCTAAGGGAAAGCTCCCAACACATGAATCGTCTCATACACAAAATGGCTGCCACCTTCCCTTACTGCCAGTGGTTTGGAAGCCAACAAAATGGCCACCCCTTCCCCTCACAGTGTGTGAGAAGAAAAAGCAGAAGTAAAGCACAGAAAAATAGAGGAGAAGGAGGCAGCCAAAGGGTGAGGGCTGCAAGCGGTCACGGGTGAGTGTGGGACGGGCTGGGCTGGCAGCCCTTCTGCCTGTGAGCAGCATGGAGGAAGGCCATCTTTTCTGGTGCTGTGTGGGTGTCCGAGGTTAGATTTTAACCTTAGAAGTCAGTAGACACTTTGGAGGTATCATCCACCATATCATTTATTGGCAGGAAAATGAAAAGCCCTAAAACCAGATTAATTTAGCATATCAGCAGTGATTTTTAATCTGTTCTTGTGTTTGTTGGAGACCTAGCTGATGCTCTTGGGCTGCTGAGGTCAGCAGTCATGAGCAGTGCCATTTCAAACGCTGGTGGCTGCTGACTAAAAAAGCGTGCTTTTTTGGAATTATTTTTCATGTGCTTCAAACTTCATGAAAAAAAATTCAACCATGTCTTTGGAATTAAAAAAAAGAAACCTGTTCTGTTCTGGTTTCTGGTGAAAGAGATCAGCTGCCCCAGATATTTTGCCTCTCTTCTCACAGGACAGCTACAAGTATTTTGGTGAAGGAATTCGGCTGGCTGAGGACGCCATGTAAGCTGCTGCAGGGAAGCCAGATAAAGAGAGATGGCAAGTGATTTGAAGACCTCTGAATGGAGGTGGAGGAAGCTGCAAATGATAGTAGCATTCCCACCAAAGGATGTTACTGAAAGGCTGGAGGCCTTAAAGAGCGTTGAGTTCAGCTCCTGATCTGCAGTCACTGAGAAGAAAATGGATCACCAGGAGGTAGCTTAGGTTTAGGTTCAGAGGGTGGCAAGGGTGCAGGGAGGTGGGAGGAGTTTGTAGGATACAGAAGGTGAAAGGCACATCTAGTTATTAATTACTAGATAGCAAAGCAGCATTACAGCAGTGTAGCACTGTGCCTGCAAAACAGATCGCATGCAAGGCAGTAGGGAGCTGACAGACATCCTTTCCACACCATAGCCCTGAAGTTCCCCCAGCCTATATAGAATTGAAGTCTTGCGTTCAGTAGCATCATAAACGCAACTACCAGTTAAACATAAATTGACCTATCTACTAACTACCTAGTGCACAAGTAGAAATCACTGATTTATATACACTGACAGAAGGCATGCTAGAGAAAACATGGCATGATTGTTTGATGAAATACAGGTGGTGAAAAAAGTTGCGATGATACTGGTATGAACTGGTACTAATTTGCCTTGTTTATAGCCTAGTTTCCCCTAGAGTTCTCAATGAGGTTTAATGTGAAGTATGAAGGATTAATAAAAATATTTGTTAAACAAACAAAATGAAGCTTAGAAATACAATTTCTTAGAAGGCTGGTTAAATTAATTTTAACTTAAATGATCTGCTCCCAAATCCCCATAAAATTCAATCTTCACTTAAAAAAAAAAGGTGAATTTTGGGCAGACACTTAGTGTTCTTCAATGAAACGATGTTGTTTCATTTAATTCCCACATTTAAATCCCCTTTTAGCCATAGACTTACGCTTTCAGTGTTTGTATACTTTCAATGTATTGTAGTTTCAACAAATCACTGATTAGAAATTGCAGAATCAGGTAGAAGAAAAAAACCCCAATATATCAGAATTATTGTTTAAGTTCTACTATCTCTTGCACAAGGTTTTAGAATATCAGTGGAAATCTAGTATCTTAATCATCTTAATCTTAATGCCTGCCATTAACTCTTTCCTATGCAGTTCATAAATTACTGGTGTTAGTCTAGGTTTGTCATTGCTCCCACAAACTCAGCTGGACTTTAAGTACAGACAAGCCTGAAAATTTTCTGTATCTCCACCATTGTGGGCCTCACACTTCTGATAAACTCTGGAAAGTACCTCACACTGATAAATTAAAAATCCATCCTCAAAGCTGCCCTTAATAGTCATATGTTGTTTAAACATACTGTGCAAACTGTGACTCCTTAGAACAATTACACAGATCAGTTCCCTATATTTCTTTATAAACAATACTGAGATTAATTAGTTGGAATGGCTTCCTTTGCTTCGCCTCTGATGTCATGAAAATGCTATTACTAGCTCTTCCTTGGACAGAATAAACAAGCATATCTGATATGCAAGCTAATATAATGTCCTTTATTTACACAATTGTAAATCCTGTTAGCTCTAAAACAATTTTGAATTTAGGAGAGGGCCAAAAAGGAGAATAACAAAGGAGAGAAGTGACCTCAGTGATTCCACACTGACGTATCTTCAGCCTCAGAACTGGCATGGGAAGGTTGTGTTATCAGTTGGCTTGGGAAACCTGAGTGATGGCTCTGCCATTCTGCCCACAGCAGGACATAAACAACTATTAATTGTTTCAGGAGTTCATAGCTTTTACCTGTACCTCAGTTAAGTTTTCTCTGCAGTATGCATAGGGTTTCAGACACGTTGAATAGAGCTAATCATTTAAATAGAGCTAAACAGGGGTTTTGGGACTTCATCTACCAAAGAGCTTTGTATTCAATATCCGATTGTTTTAAGCTTCTGCTATAACATCCATGAGTATTTTTTCTGTGGCTGCACATCATATTGAACAACCTATTTATTTAAGTATCTAAATGGGAAATCTAAACTCTTCCAAAATGGAGACTGTATCACCTCTGAAAATATTGCAGTATGGTACATAAATGCCATGAAATATCAGCCATTTGGTGTTGTATTTGTGAGAGAATGCTGCCCAGGCTTAAGCTCAGACTGGTTATCTAAGCACTCTTACTGGTATATTTTAAAAGTGTAGGTGTTCTCCATGTTTCTTCATGGCGCCTACTCAAGAATGAACATATCTTGTAAAAATGATGAGCATTTAGCACACTTCATCTATTTAAAAATATCTTTTCAGCTACATTCCCTACTTCATTGTGAGCTTTTTTAGAAAACCAGTTGTTAAAGGTTACAAATAAAGAACCAGGGTAGAAGCCAGATCCATAGAATGAATAGCAAAACTCCTACTTCAGTGGAACTGAGGTTTCAGTCCAGCCTTTGTCAAGGAAGAACTCACAGAGAAACAGCTAGGACCTCTTCCTTGTAAGATGCTGGGTTTTCCTCACCAGTAAATGGTTGAGATCAGAACTTGACATACATCCAAACAGAAGTTTATTTTTATCACATTGTGGTACTTTATTTAAGTTTACAGAATAACCCAAATGATACAAGGCTGGGAAATTGAATTTGTGCTCAAAAATACCCAAACAGGTTAATATTTGGTTAGAGCCAATTTACTGCAACTTAACTCATAGTGGTCTTCCATCATCAGATGTCCAAAAGCACAGAACAGCCATCTTGCCCGCGGTCTATCCAAGCTAATTGTCATCATAAGCAGATGCCTGGAGACCAGCAGAAGCATGGCAAATATTTCTACAAGTATGCCAAATATTTTCAGTTCAGGAACTTCATAAATTGTCCTGTCCCCAAAGGTAATGATTCCCTAAAACAACGCATAATCTATGAATGGATGCTGAGGCAATATCCCATATACTGAATACAGCCCATTAGAGCAACTCTTCTGGCCTATGCCCCATGCCCCATTTGTAATAGCCTTACTTCTTGTTGGCCCCTCAGGAGGTTTACCTGTGTGCATGCATTCTGTAGCACACGCATGGTAAGCTATGTTGGGTCTTCTGCATGCATGTTATACAGTGGATCTGTTCTTGTTCAGTAAGTCTAGTCATTTGTCATGGAAAGGATAGTGACATCCAGGCTCTGTCTGCCTGTCTGACTGCAAGGGCTGGAAATCACTGTTTTTGTAAATGCATTGCCATTCTTTAGTGAATATATGATTTATGGGATCAGCCCTACCACTGTACATGCAGGATTAACTTTGCTGAAGTCAGTGGCATTCATCTCATGATTTGGCAATCTTCCTTTCTAAAAAAGGAACAAGAAAATAATAATAGAAAAAGTAACTGGTTACTTCATCTTAAAAAGAAATCAGCCTGATTTATGTTTTTTCTCCTTTCTTTCCCTTCATTTTTCTGTGACAGAAATAGATAAAGTAATCATGGGTCATATATTACCAAGAAATCAAAAATTGTTCAGGAACTCATCTTAAGCTCTTACCAAAAACCTGAAGCAATGTTTACACATTTAAGAGCTTGTAATATTTAAGTATGTGTGATAAATATTATTCCATTTTTAAAAACCCTGGGAATTTCCAAGTACAAAACTGAGCCTAACCTGTGACGTTAGACTTGTGAGCAACCAGAAGCTTCAGAACTAGCAGAGTGAAGAAATTAAAATTGGATTCACTCTGTATGACTTTGCTGTGAATTTGTATTTTCTTTCATGTCTCTTGAGTATGCCCTAAAATAATATCATTTTTGACACATAGTATCATTCTGATAAAATTATCAAAGCTTATACTATCTATAAGAACTAATACAAGTATATGTAATTGTATTTAATACAATTAATGTGCTTAATGTACATTAAAACATTGAGAATTCTGCTAAAGTCAGCTGTACTGTGCAAAGTGGTTTTAAGAAAGGCAGCCCATAGGATATCTAAATGCACTTATTCCCATTTTGCTATGACTTTTCTAGAGGAATGACTCGTCTTTAAATGTCTGCTTTACTGATTTACCTAGCCTAGGCTGTACGGGCAAGTGTGACATCCCTATTACCAGCTAGCAGGCTTTGGAAGAGAAGCTGCTGGTCAGGTAAAACCACTAGTGAAAAATGCCTGCCCTGCATTTCCTCATTGCAGTTAATGTTAAATCTGTGGGCACACTCTTCTCCCCTGCTCCTCAGTCCATTTGGCATAGAGGAATTTTATCTTTCTGCTTTGTTTTCTGCTTTCTGTCCCAAACAGTAGCTAATTTTCAGAGTCCTGTAAGGACTTGGCTTCAGCTACAAGGAAAATTGGATGATAGATTCAAGTGTTTTTATTTACAATGAGTCTTTTCCTGAACGAGACAGAACCCAACACTTTTTTTACTATAGTGAGCCCCATTTCAGCCAGCTCTAAGTTCCCAAACTTGCTTGTATAGTTTCTTACATTTGGTGTTGTGTTCTTGAGGGAATTCTATTGAGTTGCTATTTGTGTTTGCATTGTTTCTGTTTTCTGTTGGTGCTTTTTACTGTTGTAGCATTCATACTCAACAGAAAAGCATCATTTATCATTACAGATATGCTGAAGGAAACCTGTCTGTTGCAGTCATTATCTTTATAAGTTTTAGCTCAACACATGCTCACTTACTCTGGGATGTGAAGGAGACAATAAAGTATACAGGCAGAAAGCAGTGAGGAGGTTGCTAGAAAGTCTTGAAAGTTAAAGGAATACTGCTGTTCAAAATGATGTTCTGTTTCATGTGCAAAGCTGATATTTTTGACAGGATTAAGTTCTCTAAAATTTTCAGGAAGCATTTACAATATGAAATGGAGAGTTTTACCTGGTATTTTGTATATGTAAAAATTGCTCTTTTTCATACCAGGCTCATTTTTTATCCATATGTTTGTTTTAATATTTACCTTATTTCAATATTGTATATTCTTTTACCAGATGATGAACTGCATTCTATAACCATCTGAGTTATGTGGACTTTTCACTACCCTGACCCAGTAGCAGCCCTGTACATGACATGATGTAGCA
The DNA here is from genome assembly GCF_000690835.1 of Fulmarus glacialis. Classification (NCBI taxonomy): domain Eukaryota; kingdom Metazoa; phylum Chordata; class Aves; order Procellariiformes; family Procellariidae; genus Fulmarus; species Fulmarus glacialis. The sequence continues at coordinate 73,445 of NW_009187745.1, forward strand.
GCCAAGCACACTGTCCTAAGGGCTTGTAATTAGTGTAGGACATTAGTAATCGGGTTGCCCCAATTCCACTGGTCTGCTGTGTGACCTAGGACAAGCTTTTTAACTTCTATTCTTCAGTCTTGGAGCTCAAAAGATGCAAGACTGCAGACCTATCAATTTCCATGTTGAAAAAAACCCCACAATTTCTCTGTTTCTTGATAGTACATCAACGACAGTTTTATATCCTCTCTTAGAACATTAGTGGAGACAAGGGAACAGAACTTAACAATATCAACATTGTTCATTCAAGACTATTGAGTGGTTAAAGCAGAGGCCTGAATCTAGGGTTTAGTTCATTGGGCAAGATCCTTAATCTCTCTAATCCTCCATCTGTGGAGTAGACTTAGTGTACTTTTCCTTCTCCCATCTTCTTGCTGTCGTTGGTTATTTATACCATAAGCTTTTTCCATCTGTTTTACTACATGCATGCATAATTTCATAGCTCCCACACTAAATGCAGCTTTGACTTTCTAAACACTAGTTGAGGTTGTTTTGTTGTTTTTTTTTTTTCCTGCAGAACCACTGTAAAATCTGTCTTCCCTTGGTTATTAGCTTTTTTAGGACCACCAAGTCTTCTATCCACAGTGAGTCACTCTAACATCTGATGACTTCTGGTGAAGACAGGTGTTCTGCCTCTCCAGTTGTTTAAAAGTGTGAATAAGTGACTGTTTACACCCAACATATGACCCCTTTGCCAATATCAAACCCATGGCTTTCATTCTTTTAAGCTACTGGTATCGCAAGTATTGTCTAACTGTAAAGCATTCGGTCTCAATGACTAAATGGCGCCACAGAGATATAAAATATTATTTCATTGCTATTTATATTTTTGTTGTTATGATAAATACAGCAGTGAGGTCAGGAAAGATTTATGTCTGACAACAGTTATTGGTAAGTCAGTTTGTGTTCTGGTAAAGCATAAAAGCCTTTTTCTCTGTTTTGTCTTACTTAAGGCTAGCAAAAACAGCAAGCAGGGCAGGACAAATTCTAGGGCATGGTGAATTATGACTTTTTCAGTGACACTCATTGTCACTGAGAGATGAAGAGTAGGATTTTTAGATGTGAAACAGGAGGCTGTAAGATAGGGCTGAATAAAAAAATGCCAAGGGATTTACGTATCATTCTACATTTTTGAACTGTATGTTTCTAAGCTGTTTTAAAAATATATTTCTCTACCCCATAAACTATTTTAAATGACACTTGGATTGTACTATGTCACATTCCTGTAAAGATGCTGGTAGCTAAGTTAGTCATTCATTACTATTTAAGGAATATTATTTGACTCCTTTCTGTTTCTTCATCCATCTTCACATCTTCTTCCTTCTGAAATCCACTTGTGCCTGACTTTTTCCTTTGCATGATTTTAGCCACAGATGCTATAATTTCAGAAAACTCAGTGTATGAGAGGGTCATGTCAGCTGCTCAAAACTTGACCTTTAAAGATGCAAATAATTTGAAGACCAGGGAAGGTGAAGAGGATTAATGTATCTCAAATTTGGGCTTCAAGGAGATTGAGGGTCAGGTTGTGTGCAGTCACAAATCACAGAAATGTGCTCATGGATGGCTTTTGCAAATGGCTGACTGACATATACTGTGAGAGCAGTGAGAGCGCCCAACAATTGCCATGACATTCACATTCTGGTCAGTTTGAGGTGAGCAGTGAAAAAGGATGACTAGGATATCACTACTTACAAACTTCCAGGGACAATCTTGCAAGCTTACACCAGGGAGAGCTGCCTATGCATACAGGTTATTAGTGCTGATCCCACCTGCTGAAAAAAACTTGCACTGTGTTTTTGGAAACCATCCTCTTTAAGTACTTGAGATATTCATAATCCCTACATGGTAACCTTATCTATAACCATTCTGCCTCATTTGTTACTTTCAGGATACACTTTATATATGTATGTGTGTAAACACTATAAATAGCCATCTGCATTTTCTGTGCTGAAGTCAATTTTGATTCTCATTTATTATCAAATTATTTAGTCGCACCAATAAAATCTCTGAGCCATTTCACCAAGTTCTTCAAAGAAAAACTGCTACCTCATGGTCCTTCTGAACACATCATCAAGCTGGGGAGGACAGACCTGCCAACTTTCACCTGTAAGAAAGTCTACAGTCTTGACTTTTCTCTGTGGTGAAAAGTTGTAGATCTAGTGTCAATCCTTGGTCAATTTAACACCAAAGATTGTGGATCCCTGCCAGCAATTTTTCATTCATCGGTGTGTGCCTTTTGTGAAGGCAAGGACTGGACGACTCATTCTCTTTTTCCTTCCTACCATTGCTTCTTGTACTCCGTGTCCACGTCTGCCTAATCTCCCCATTTCCATCAAGTGAAATCTAAAACTAGTTGAAGGAAGAGAAAGGATAAATATATTTCCAGAAACTGTTAGTGTGAAGGAAGATTGATTTCGGACTGTGCAGCACCAAACCAGAGAAAGGAGACTCTGTCAGCAGATGAACCCAGTGGAAGAATCTCTTTTAACTCCCACGTTGTCAAAAACTTTTCCCCTGACTTCTAGAAATGCTGAATCAAATGCCAGATAAAGCCACGATAACCCTTGAACAGAGATGGCTCAGTTAGTATTTGTTGTTCTTGCATTCAATCTCATCCTGGTGCTAACTAGCTCAGAAAAAAATAATGTCGTTTTTCTAGACTCACTCTCAGAGGTCACTTCAGGCTTTAGGAGCCTCCCAGATATTGAGCTCCCAAGTACTTGCATTGTTTCTGAAAAGGGGCAGGAAATGATTTAGAAAATATCAGTCTTCCTCACAGCATTTGTGCCTGGAATTGGAACAGGAACACAGTTGCAATTCTTCCAGCATTTCCATCATTGTTGTTTTAGCAACTTGGATAGCTCAAAGAAACTCAGAAACAGAAACTGATCTTTTTATACCTATCTATATGAAATTCTAGCTCTTATTCTCTGGATGCCTGTTTGGTTTTTAAAATATTTTTGCCACATCTCTATGGATTGCAAGCTCCGCGTGTGAGAGTCCATTTATTAGAAAAGTAGTAAATTTGTTTAAAATATTTTTTTAAAAGGTAAGGACAATACAGGTTTGCTTAAAGACTTGCTCAGTTTCTTTGTGAACTGCCTTTTATCCTTTACCATTGAAGATCTTCTAACATGTTTGATAACTGGCATGCTGCCAGCTTTCTCACATAGACCACCCACCCTTCACAGTGACGTCAAGGAAGTCCCCGAGTTTGCATTATTCAATGGCAAGGAAGCCTTTGCTATCTTTGCCTACACAGATGGTGAGCAAAAGGATGGGAACCTTTGGATTGGACTGCATCCCTTGACTCTGATTTGTTTTCTCTTCTCAACAGAGCCCCTCTGTAACAAAGAAATCTTCTGTTTGGTGTACTTGCAATGAGAAAATAATGTTCCAATTGATGACAGGTGCTTTAGCTTCCAGTTGATTTCAAAGTGCGTCATACTGCTAGAAGAAAAACCCAGCTGAAAAATGTGTGGAACTGTAACAAGCCTTTCACAAGTCCTGCTGTGCCATCACCAGGAATGTGCTTTACCCAGCTAAGCTCAGTGCAGTGCTCAGTGCACAGAGCTGCATGCTTCATCTCTTACCTTTTCACTCTGATTCTCTTTTCTAGTGTCCCTGTAGTGCTCTAATCTGTGTCCATGCAAACAGGTTTAGAAGAGCATCTATGGAATCTAGTGGCAGGAGAAGCTACTAGCATTCTGATTTCCTTCTTTGTACTCTGCATCCTCTGCCATCTGCTCTTGGGCTCTTCCTGATGTTTTTCTTTTGCAAAACTCTTTGAGACAGGATGTTTTCCTTTTTATTTGTTAAGGGCCTAGTGTAGAGTAATGATAAACAGGAATCTGAGGCTATGATAAATATCAGGTTGCTGTACTTTCCTGACATTGTGGAATATGTCAGTTACTCAGGTGTGTGGGGCTAATGCAGACAAGCAGGAGAAAGGCTCCCGGTAGCCAGATATCAGCTAATACTTAAGAGCGGAAATGGTACAAAACTACCAAGTTTTTATGATTTTGTGTCCAGATGTCCCCCTATTTTCAGCTAAGAAATTCAGATTAAAGGACTCCTGAAAAGTGAAATGTTTTGAATATTCATGTAGAGGAAGAATGAAGGGTAGAAAGAGTTTATTTTCCATCTGTTAAGCCAAGGTGAAAGACTGTGGTTGAGTCAAAATTTACCTTCATTCAAACTGGTAAGCATTTAAATGTATGCTGCAGCCTTTGCCTTCCTCCCCAACTCAAATATGGAAGATCTGGGAGCCCGACAACCGGGGATGGATCAGGCTGCCCTACAAAACTCTTCTGTGCAAACCAAAAGGCAGGTAAGGAGCCTCACCTGAGCACATGCACCTGTTAGCTGTTCTTATCTTTCATCTGATACCAGAGGTTTCCTCCTAGGAGTGGAGAAGGCATGGTGGGGAAAGAAGGCAGGAGAACTGTTTGGTAAAACTCCGGATTCTGCCAGCTACCACATCTCAGCTGAGACACGTGCCTGACTATAGTCACAACTGGGAGGAGTAACTTCAGTCACTAGGCCAAAAGCCAGGGGCTCAAGACCAAGCTTAACGTGCAAGGTGCTCATTACCTTAAATAGGGAGGGCTGATGGAAATGTATGAATAAACCAGGCATACCTCATTCCCTTGTAAGGGTTGGAAAGATTTTAGGGAAAAATAGTTCTTTGCCTGATACCATGTTTCAGCTAATGAACATTCCCTTTCTGTTTAGAGAGCTGCTTGGTCACTACATACTCCTTTTCAATGGCACCAAGAGCTGCAGATTAGATCTGCAGAACATTGAACAATTAGTGGTGAGTGCAAAAGGCCATAGTCTAAGAGGAGGAAAATTGCAGATTTTAATTTAAAGTCAGTTGAAATATTAAGCTAGAGTTGTGGGAATATGTGGAAAGAGAACAGATGGGGACCTAAGACAAAGCTATCAGGACAGAGCTCATGAGGTGGTTTGTTAGAAGGAGTAAAGTGCAAGAACTCCACTGACTGATATGCCCTGACATCTCTCAGACTTGACCCCTTTTTATAAATATTAAATTGTAAAAGCTTAATTTATAAAGTTCACCTTTAGGAGTATAACACCTTTTGAAGTTACTTGCCTCAGATGACACAGAAATTTTGTGAGACACTAGGGAGCAGAATGGAAGAACCATGATTTACTTTTTATGTTCCACCCATTAACACATGCTTTATTTTCCTGGACCAAACAGGAAGAATTATTGAAACCTGTTATATCAGTTAGGCATACATTAGGGAAAAATTGCTTCTAAGGCTATAAGTGGACATAATCCACTTCAAAATTTCTTTTACAACTTTTGCATAATAAACATTTGTAGATACATGTAATACGGCTTACAAGGTGAAGTCATATTTACGTATGTACCTTGGACAGATACAAGTTTCACTACTGTAAGTTTCAATAATGCAGACAAGGAGGAGAAAGGCCCAATAGCCAGATATCAGCTAATACTTAAGAGCGGAAATGATACTAAAGCTACTAAGTTTTTATGATTTTGCGTCCAGATGTCCCCCTGTTTTCAGCTAAGAAACATGAGGAAACATGATTTACATATATAGATTTTGTTTATAAATAGGTTTATACAAATTTTAAGCATCCTACTGAAAATGTGAACTTTTCAGTTTAAATGTCACTGCCTGAAGGAACACTGAAAAAACCAAAAGCTACACTTATAGAATCATAGAATCATAGAAT
>NW_009187746.1:0-1307 GCF_000690835.1 Fulmarus glacialis
ATAGATATAGATAGATATAGATATAGATAGATATACATATAGATATTCTCCCTCCTTTCATTTTTCAACAAATGTTTCTCCCCTTCATTTCTCAAAAAATGTTTTTGCTGCTCTCTTCCAAATAAAATCAGTTTATGAGAGACCTCCCACACATGGAAAATTTCAATGTCTGGCAAATAAAAAAAAAAAAAACAGAGATCTATAAGCACAAGAGCTATGCGGCTGTTGCCAGAGCAGCAGTAGCAGCACCACATAGGCTTTTATGTGTGAGCACACAGAGATATTATATTTCTGCACCATCAGTCTCTATCACCTCTACTGCAGCAAAACTCTCACCGACTTCCATTAAAAAAAAAGAAAAACAAACCCCACAGGATTTCACCAATTGGAACCCCCACTAGTAAAAGTTACTTCTAAATGGCCTTGCATATCCATATGCTTTCTGTCCGTCCTTCTGGCCTATCGCCGCATCAGAAAACAGCTTTATCATATACCCCAAAGTAGTAAGATCAAAAATAAAGAGATAAATAATAGCAGGAAATAGCTGAAAAATGTGTCGGGGTACTGACGTATACAATAGATCCAGCATGTGGCAGGGATAAAGGAGGCACAGACTCAACGTATTCCCATAACATCAGCACAAAGTAATTAGAAACAGAGAGGCCCATGGAAAAATAAATACTCAATAACAGCTTCGGTGTACCCAGCAGCAGGAAATGAGCTTCAGTGGTGGGAGTGATCTGATTACACCAAATACAGACAAAAATAAGGAAAAATTGTTGTTTCTCTTTAAAGACAAAAATGAAATGAAGGCTTTTTATCAGGCAGAGCAGAAGGGATTTGATGCCTCCTTGCCCTGCCCATGTCGTGATGCCCCATCGGGTTTCCACCTCACCCCGTCCCGGTGCCCTGGTTCCCCGACAGCCCCATTGCCCCTTCCCCTCAGCCCTCGCAGCAGCACACAAATATCAGTGTGAAAGGGCTCGCATCGCATGGAAGCGAGTGGTTTTCCTGCCGATGCCCAGGGATCGTGCCCTGCATCCCGCGGCAGCAAGAAGGCACGCAGCGAGGTGGGCATCCATTGCCTTTGGAGGCCTTTTCCACCTTCCCCCTGCCATTATTAATTCTCCCAGCCCATGCTTCCCACTTAGGGCAATAAAATATGGTTTATTTTATACGTTTGATATTGAAAGTAGAGTCTTTGCCCCATGGACTTTAATAGCTACGTCAGGCGAAGTGTCCTGGCATGATCCCAATCCCATGAGCAAGGGACTGCCATTCCCTTTAGCAGGTTAAGACTTTATTCC
>NW_009187746.1:1332-4298 GCF_000690835.1 Fulmarus glacialis
CATTAGAGAAGAGCTTCATAGGCACAGAAGCTGTAACTCAATACAGCGTCGCCAAAGCCAGAAGGAGACACAAGGAGTAAGTCAGAGGAGAAAGAAGAAGTAAGTCAGAGGCACCAAGGAAGCTCCCCGGGACACATTGTAGAAAGACCCCACGGTTGAAGAAGTGGAAGAAGGAGATGTCACACAACTGGACAGATGTGCACCACTGGGCAGGGCTGGCTGGGAAGAACATTGCGGCCAGCAGTGAGTTATTGCCTGCGATGGCAGGTCCTCCAGGCAGGGCACTGGGGCACGGGGTGGACACCAGCCCCAGGGCTGCGGGGCTCGGCAGGGACTTGTGTAAGCACCATCCTCTTCCAGCACCTAAATCCACCAGGCACGTCCTGCTGCTAGCCTCCGATCTCTGCCCAGCTGCCCCACAGACACATAAATATCTAAAATTCTGATGGCACGTATGTTTTTGGCTGGCATAGAACCACTTTTAGGTTTGCCTTGGCAGGGCAGCTGCTATTTGAGTCCTAACTCATGCTGAAGCCGCTGCTTGAGAGAAATGCTGTTGCAGGGCACAAACCGTAGGTGGGAGGAGTGGCCGGGGGAGAACCGGGCCGAGGGACTAAAACATGCCCCCAGCACCCTCCAGGCAGAATCCTATGAAGCCCTGACGGAGGGGGTTGAGGGCTGGGGGGCGTATTTCCAAGGTGAGTGTTTCCATGATCTCTCCGAGCCTGGAAACTGCCCTTAGCAGCTTTTGGCACCTGGATCCCTTTGCTCTGGGGACTAATAAACTCACAAAGTACCAAAGAACCACCAGCTGGGAAGGATTTTTCTGTTGCTGTCCATCCATGCTGGATTTGAACAAGCAATTAAGAGAGCAATGCTTTAATATTCTATTAACAAATCTTTTTTTTATTAAGCAGTTTAGCTTGGCAAGACAATTCAAACACCCCCATCCCCACAATAGCAAATATTAAGCATGATTTAAGTCTCAGTTTTGTTATAATGTTCTTGCCGTCAGGTTAGGGATTTTAAATGGGAATGTGGGACAACGGGCATTTTTTCAGTGGCCTTTTGCGCACAGAGTGGCTCGATCACTGCACCGATGTTCCCCGCACGCTGACGGGATGCTCTGAGCCAAACCTCTGGATGCCAAAGCCGACAACGGCATCGGCATCTTCTGAATCGCTGGCGCACAGGGCAGGGGGAAGAAAGATGGCACTGAATGATAACTACAGCAAGGTGCACAAACAGCAGAATTGAAAGCAAATAACTAAAATACTTTGGTTTGGTGCAGAAGGACAAGACGCTTCTGGGTGCAGCGCTGCCGCCGGCTCCGGAGGGGGAGCCCCCAGCGACCCCCCGCTCCTCGGCCAGGGCAGATAAGGGGGTGTTCAGCCATCCCTGGTCCCAACTCGGTGACATTTTCCAGCAAAACTGCATTCGTCAATCCTCCTCTTTCCAGCTCATTTAGAAAATATTTACACTGCTGGAAGATAATGATAGGAGTAGGTTTTGCTGACACAGCGGGCTGGGAGCTGTAAAGCTTCCATGCTTCTCCCCAGCAGCTGTTTCAGGGCTCTTTCTCCTGCCCCAGCCTGGGACACCGAGACCGCCGTGGGGGTTAAAGACCCTCCCCATGGCACCCGGCTGCGTGGGGCTTTGGGTGCCAGGTCAGCCAGGGTGATCAGCGTGAAGCCCAAAGCAGGAGGGTCCTGCCATCGCTCCTGGCTGCGCAGGACCCACCACACGGCCCAGGGACCCCTGTTTTCCTCCCCGAGCAGGTTTTGGGGCAGATGGGTGTGTGCTGGAAGCAGGGATCAAGTCGTCTTTTCTCCGGATAGCCTGAGGAACGCAGGAGCGGGGATGCTGCTGTAGAGCATCACAGGGAGCATTAACCCTCTGGAGATGAGGGCTGTGCTGCCACGGCTTCTGCACTGCCTTGATATATGGCTGTTTCCACGAGAAACTATATTGGAGCTGAAAAATACTAATGAAAACCAAACACAGGAGTCCCCTCATTGTGCCAGCTTTGCTATTAAATTTAAATTTCCCCAATGTTTGCTTTGAGGGCTGCCAGACCCTGCTGACCCCGCTGACAGGTTACAGCTCTGTGCCAAGAGATCTCTGCTAGCAGCGCTGCAGCAGCACAGTGGATGGGAAACATAAAAGGGCACCAAAATTTGTGGTATTGGCTTAAAAATCATGAGGTTGAATAATTAATTATTTTTTTACTCTCCTGCAGTTTAAGGAGTAATATTTCCCAACTCTTCTTGGCAGGAGAGTTAGAAATTAATTTGTTTTTAAAATTAAAGTCTCAGGAAATCGTGTGATGCCAAGGGCAGAACTTTTAAGCTAAATACATGGAAAAAGCTGTAGTGGGTCTGGCCGATGGTCCTGGACCCCAGTGCCGTCCCTTCAGCGGGGGTCAGGAATAGGAGGCAGCATCAGCCGTACTCACTAGATTGCAGCAGCTCGTGGTTAGGGACTTCCCATGATACCCATGTGTTCGATAACCCTCGCTAGATTCCTTTCCTACCATAAATTTGTTCAATTATTTCTCCAAACACAAGTTATTGCCAGGCTTGCAGTTACAGAAAAGCCTGTGAACCCAGTAGAAGATGGAGCCAAATAAAGCAGGCGTGTTCTGAAGCTGAGCTCAGCGCTGCTCTCCTCGGGGACGAGGGTGATCTGCCTGGGCACTGCGGGCTCCGACTGCATCCCTCTGCTCCTCCTCCATGGGCAAAAGCACATCCATTGATTAAAGGGGAATTAAAATGAGTGTCCCAATTCAGGCACAAAATGGGTTGGTTTGCCCAACTCCCCCCCGCTGCAGCCCACTTGGCTCTTTGGAGGAAAAAGCCCTTAATTAATTAATTCTTGCACAGGATCAGTCCAAGGGCAAGTGCATGTGCAGAGCCCAGGGCTGGGCACAGGGCATGAATGTGCAATATCAAAACCGTATATATATT
>NW_009187747.1:0-246 GCF_000690835.1 Fulmarus glacialis
CGCGTCCGGCCAGGCGGCTGCTCCGGGCTCCCCTGGGATGTTGGGTGCTTCTCCAGGGGGAGGCTGCGTTTCTTCTGGAGCCTGTGGAGGAAATACCAAATTCTTCGTTCCAGTTTGTGAAAGGCTTCATCTTTCCCGCCCTACGTCCCCCTAAGATGCCTCGCGCGTCCGGCGGGTCCGTGCCCCCACAGCCTCCCGGCTCGCACTGCCGCGAGGGGGAAAGGCCGCATCTTCCGACGCCGGGGC
>NW_009187747.1:491-992 GCF_000690835.1 Fulmarus glacialis
GGCTCATGTGCGTCCTGGATGGGCAAAACCAGCAGAACGGCTCAGGAGAGTTGCGGATAGCAGTTCTTTTGGCCACTAAAGTCTGACGCTTTGTGCTCGGGAGCTCAGTCACCCAGGGGAGGATGTTTTGCAGGGGCTGGGTAGGTACGGGAGGTGATGCAAGGGAGACCCGCACCTCGACACATCCCGGCAGAACGGGGAGCGGTGCTCTGTTTCACCCCCAGTGAACTCCCAGCCGGAATAACTTGCATTTCTTCAGCAATTCACCTTTGTTTTCACTGACCTTGGCATGTTTAATCAGGGTTATATTCTCACACAGATAAGACCGTCCTCAAACGATTGTTACAGTATATTGGGCACAAACAGGTTTTTATTTGTTTATTCATTTTCTTTATCTCAGGCAGGTAGGGCTGCTCCTTTCCCACAATATATAATCAAGTAGCGAAGAGAACTTCCCATCTCCGTCTGTGCCCAAATCCCTCTGCTTCTGCCCCAGCAGCC
>NW_009187747.1:1022-8080 GCF_000690835.1 Fulmarus glacialis
GCCGGGCACTGCCGGCAGCCTCGGTGCTGGCCCTGAGCTCCACGGAGCATCACTCGCGGCTCTGTTGCAGAGCCCCATCCTTCCCTCCAAGCCACGGCAGTATAGCTGCTGTCAGTTATATATAAGATGGTGGGGCTGGGTAACCACGCAAGAGCACGTTTTGGTCTCTCAGCAGAGACTCCTACCCGTGCAGCGTGCCGGGACGCAGGGGTTATGCATGATGACCCAAGCCACCGCTCCATGCCCATCGCTCCCGCAGGTCCCTTCCCTGCCACCTCCCAGTGCCCGTGGGGCAGGGGAGGGGGCCCAGCATGGGCAAAAGGAGCTGTTCACCCTCCATCCCCATGGCTCCAGCCCCCAGCCCACGGTGTCTCTTCAGCCAGTGCCGCTGGCTGGTAGGACCGTCAGCACCCTGCTTAAGTTTCTAATGTCGGTAGCATTTTGAATGGGATAGCAACAGAGGCTGGGGCAGTGCAGAAGAGCACATATTCCCAGCAGCAAGGGTACACGTGTTCATTATTGCCCTGACATCCATTGCATAGGAGCCTTCTCCCCCCCCCAAACTCTTCATAGTTCAAAATAATTTAAAAAAAAAAAAAAAATGCACAGCTTGTTTGTAGCAGAAATTGAAATTCCACATATAATCAGAAGTTGGATTTTGTCCTGCAGGCACTGGATAAGTTTCTTCGTATGAATATTTTGTATCTTTCTCTGGCCAAAAGAAATGTGCAAAATGTTGTAATGTTTCTCTGCTTTCCTTTGGACATTCCAGGCTTTTGCTTAAGCTTCTCATAAAAGGCTATTTTCAGTGAAGGGAGGAAAAAAAAAAAAAAGCAGCCTACAGTATGCCGAGTCAATAAAGTAATGCAAAACCATAAAACACAGCAATGATAACAACAGAAGATCTGTAGATTACAAAGGAAATAAGATGGGGATCAGACAGAGCGGTAGCTGGAAATGGATGCATAAAAGCCAAAATAAGACTGGTCCCGATAAACAGCCAAAGTTGAACCAAAAAGCATTGAAAGCGTTAATTTATTAAATAACTTCATTTTCATGCCTTACAATTAAAAATAGTTGCGGTCGGGCATGTTGGGAGACAGGAAGCAATTGGAGTCTTCAAGCCCGGTTTTACGCTTGGAAGGAAACCCAGCCTGACCCACGCCGCGCGCTGGGCTGTGCCTGCGCGGGGGCTGGCGAGCCAGCACCGTTTGGGGTGCTTTAGTTCGCTCACTGGTTTTCTATTCGGAGCTTTTCTCTTCCAGGCTTTTAAGACACGGAGGGGTTTTACGGGGAGTGCTCTGGGTGGGAGATGGAGCCACGGTGGAGCTGCGAGGGCGATGCCAGCCCCTGCTCCCGCTCGGCGCGTGGGGCGGGATGCAAAGCCCTTTGAAGTTGTCGGGAGGCCCCGTGTTCCCTTCAGCAGGTTTTGGGATCAGTCTCTCGCTTTGGGAGCCCTTTAGATCAGATGTTCAAATCACCAGCTCGAAGCATGAAAAATACCAGGAGTCAGAGCGTTTATCTTCCCTCTAAAAAATCCACCAGCCCCAATCCGCAACCTAACCGAGCATAAAACCCCACGTGAGATCAGCTTTCAAATCCCAGCCGTTAATTCATATGGGCATTTGGAGTTACTTTTATTTACCTTGCGTTTCCTTTTGTCGTCCGGGCATCACGTTTTTAAGCTCCCCTCTCGGACTGCTAGGAGCGCGCCCGGAACAGGCACCTCACGGCCCCAGGGCTCCCCCACGGGGCTGGTTAAGAAAAATAATCATCACCGAGTATCGAGAGATTTAATGGTAAAAAACTGACCGCGGTGGGGTGGATCCCGTGAAAATGCGGGAACTAGGAGGGTGCCTGGATGGCCAGAGTGTTACGAGCCCTGTAAGAAGGGGTGCAGCTGCGGGACGGGAAGAGCCAGCGGTTCGGCAGCCCCAAAAATACTTGCTTAACTCTCCCGGTAACAGCAAGCTGAGGTGGCTGCTGCCTGGAAAGCTGGTTCCACGGGGTGGCAGAGGGCGACGGGTCAGCTAAAACAGAGCCCACGCAGTTTCTGCCTGATCGGTTGCTAACCAAGATACACTTTTCAGATGCTGTTAATTGAGTCTGATGAATTTTGCTCCAGTGGGACCTATTACGGACAAAAATACAAGTGACATCAGAGCCATAACTCATAAAAATCAAGTCCCTGAATTACATCTGAGAGCAATATGAAAATGCAAGTGGGATTTCAAATGGTATCAAATAACTTTCTGTCATACCTTATTAATACCACAGAGCTAATAGAAACAGCTATATTATCATCCTAATGTCATTATACATATATAATATACACACGCGCATACACACAAACAGTGTGTGTAATTATAACAACATTATTTTGTTCACACAGCCTGAAAAATGTGATTAGGTGGCGGCTCTGAAATGGCAATATTCAATCAGGTATGACTTGTATATTGGCTCAGAGCACAGTCTTCTACTTATGTAAAATTATGCCTTGTTATGTGCGGTGGTAGCGTGGACGGCTGCGAAAGAAAGAGGGAGCCGAGGCCACAGAGATCGTTTCGTCTGGAGTCGGAAGGGCTGAGCTGTCATTTCAAAGCTGAAACGCCGTCACTGTCCAGCGAGCTATCCCCGGCTATCCTTTCTTGCCTATGTCACTTCAGAAAACATGCTAATTTATCTGCTAAAAATAGCTGCCTTCTCACAAAACCCCAAATAAAATCTCTTCACTGGAAATGGTCCTAAATGCGACCAAACTATTTCCTTTTTAATCATAAAGCGCGGAAGGGGACGTCGCCTGGTGGGGCTGTAGATGGGCTTCAGCTTCCAAACGGCGCGGCAGGAAACACGCGCACCAGCCATTTCACATCCAGCTCCTGTCAAATAATTTACCTCAACTGTTTTTAGTGAAAATATACATATGCATATATATATCCCCGTGTGATGGGGATAGCTGGAGCTGGAAATACCATCGTAAGAATGCCAGGCCATATTTACCCAAGTCAGTGGTCAAAGCAAGTCGCTATTCTTGGTGTTCCAGATTTAAATCGGTTTAAGTAAACAAGCTGACCTCTTGCCACTTAACGGGTCTTAGCCGTCATGGCTTTTTTTTCTGAGGAAATGTTTTTTTTTAATAAATTTGGCGGGCCCCAGAGGAGGGTAAGCAGCTATCTTGGAGGGAGCAGCCGGTGCTGCCGGGGAGCAAGCCAGGGAGGGCAAGGTGGGTGTCCCAGGCAAGGGATGCACCAGCCAAACTCAAAATTTGCCTTTTTCTGCCCTGCCCTCATTGGAAAGCAGGGGACTTCACCTCCTCATTGACTTTGAATACTTTGCCCACGTCTAGGCGCTTATGGCAACTCTTGCTCTTCTGTTTTGGGTTTGAGTTCTTCCATTTTTCCCAGTCTGGTTTGCGCAAGGACGTTTGACCTCTTGGTTATCGAGATCTTTGTTAACAGCACTAGGGTGAGATGCAGTGACACAGAGAAAGGGCTCCTGAAGGCCCCCAAGGACCTGCAGGGCTGCGGGCCAGTCCTGCGCTTGCAGCTGGAGGACGCAGGGCTGGTGTGTCCCACCGTGACCTTGCTCTTCCTTTTCCCTGCAGACGTTTTTCCCTGTAAGCTCTAGCAGTCACTTCTACACATTTATTCCCGTGTCTTCATCCTTTATCTGAGTTACAAATGCAACAAAACTGATGAGTCAATCATCTAGCACAGTTTAGCAACGTCCAACCTTTGGCTAAGCTGTCCGCAGGCCGTTCCTACCTGAGCACATACTCGAGGCAGCTCAGCAAACCGCCTGCTGGGGACTGCCCTGCAACTCGCCTCCGCCCGAATTTTGCCTGAAAAAGGCTTTTGGCCTCTGGCGCCAAGCGGCAGCAGAGGAGAAACAAAGCAAAATAGCTCCTGGTACCTCAACTCTAGGGCCTGAAGGCTACTTCTTGCCTTGCAGGACAACCGGCCCCATAAGCAAGCGCTCCTCTGGCCCGGGTCACTGTGGTCCCCAGTCGGGGGGACGGCCATTTCGGCACCTCCCGCTGAACCGACCTTACGGTTGGGCTGAAATGACTACAGATTATAAACACAAGACTTGTCTGGTAAACCCTGGAGAGGACACAGAAATCATTCCTCCTCCTCTCAATTCAGGTACACATGTCAAGCTAAAATACTAGAAGGGAGAAGGAATTGGCCTGTAAGTCCAGCTCTGCCAAACACACGGGGTTACCCAGCCGCTGTTTCCAGGGAGCAGGGATATCTGCCATGCCAGAGTCTTCTCCTCCTTTTCCCAAGCGAGCGTTGATCTCGTTTCCAAAGTACAAGAATCTCTGAGGTCTAACCACCATGGATCCAAGCCTCTGGGGATGATAGAGTTGGTGCGTTTTGTTTTTTTTTTTTAAACAGATGCTTTGGCTCATCTTCATTATACCTAGCCTGATTTATTTTAATTGCTCTGGGTATCCGGAATACCACGATTGCATAATCTCATGCACATGCCTTTAAAAGGAAGCCTTGGCTGCAATGCTGGGAAGGCAAAGTTAAATACGGAAAAAGTACTATGCAAAGTCTCATTTATTTTGGAAATCACTGGAAAGAGTTCTACTGAAAATTCGCAGCAAAACATATGCCACATTTGAATAATGATTTTGAGAGGTGCTTTACCTAGCTTTTCAAGTAAAAAGGGCTCTGAAAATTTCAGTCCTTCAAAAAGATCTCACTTCCAACCCCTGGATTTCAGTGGAGCTGGCTGCCCGGCACTGCGCGCCTGGGGGGTTGCTTCCACCCCGTACAAAAACAACCAGGACAGAGTAACCTAAGAGAAAACCCGTTCTGAGCAGAGTCAATGGGAACCGTGGGCTCAGGACAGCGAGAAAGGAGGCGGCCTGCTGAGATCTGCCCTTCCTGGGTTTAGAAATACAGGACTTCATCTCTGTAAAACAAAGCAGGAGTAACAGGACTGCGGAGAAATACCTGAATGTCATCCCCTCATCTTATCTGGTGCAATTCACAAGATGCCAAATATTGTCTGCCTGGGAAAAAAGGTCTTCCCGTTAAGAAAAATATATATATTATAAATTGGACCTAGAAAAAGGATTTATTTTGAAGTCATGTCAATATATATTATCCATTATTAAGACACTGCTTTTCTGAAGAGAGATTGATCCGTGTCTTACCAAAAGCTTTTTCTTTCCCTGTATTTTTTTGATTTATCTCATTGAACAAATTAATGAATACTGTCCCTGAAGCCAGTGGGGGTACTCTGTGAAAGAATTTGACCAAGAACTCAAAAAAAACCCCAAACCCTACCCTTACCTTTGCCTTATTGATACGCTTTCCTGTCTTCTAGGGAAAGGAAAAGCCATGAATTTTATAGGTTACCTACACTGCATTAATTATTTAAAAACGTGCAACTGAGATTTTGTTTTGCAGGAAACTTTTTCGGTATATCCTCGCCAGCCTTAGCGTACCCACAGAGAAATGTAGGTGTGCAACCTGAGCCTTGGGTGCGCAGCAGCTGGCGGGGGGTGATTCACCAAACGGGCTTTGCACAGTGCTGGGATCAGCAAGCCCAATAAACTTCAGAGGTGAAGGAGGAGACCTATAATCATATCTTCAGATCTTGAAGAGGAACCGTGAGCGCTTTTCACTTGATTTCACGTGGTATCGTTTATCTGGGACCGAGCCGGATTCGCGTAGATTTGGCAATACCTATTTGCCATGCCAGACCCCAGGAGCGCAGGCAGCGCTACCGTACCCGGCTGGCAGGTGCTTTGAAAATGGGTCGTATGAGGGGCTGTGAACAGGCAACCATGCCACAATGTACCGGCTATACCTTTAAACGCCCGCAAATTTACTTTGGGTTCGCAGACGATAATGAGATTCACGTCTGGGAGAAGGAGCCCACAGAGACTATCAGGAATATCAATGTCATCACAGAAGATGGTCAGTGCCTGCGTGTCGGGAAGTGGGTAAGGAAACCCTCTGGGGTTTGTTGTGCTGTCAGCAATTACCATGCAAGAAGATTTCTGTTCCTGGTCCTCCCTCTGATAGGGTTTGGAAAAAAAGGCTCCAAGACTGATCTTTGGGAAGTGTTTGGGTTTTTAAGCAGAGCAGATGTTTCCTCCATTGCCTTCTGCAATCCTCCATTTCTCAAACAAGAGCCGAAGGCTTTCCCTCTCCTTCCTTCTCCGAAGCGTTGCCATTTCTAGCTCAACAAACCCGTGTGCCTCGTACTTGTGAAATTTGTAGGTGCATCTGCCATCGCACAGAATTAAAATAACCCTTCAGATGTGGGTTCACACGTCTGTTTTGTTCACGTCTTTCAAGCCCTTCGCTTCGCTCCCCGCTTCCTCCTTGTGCTCCCGTCTCTGTTGGTGGAGAGGGATCACCGGGACTGGATTCACGGTGGAAGCGATGTGTGCTGTTGTTTATTCAGATGCCATGAAGAAGTCAGCGATCGGCTTCGAGAGGAACAAGCCATCAAGACGTGAGCATGGGTTCTGGAAACCTGTCCCCAACACGCCAGAAACCCTTCCTGTCCCTTCTCCTCTTTCTCTTTTAATGGGTTAAGGGCTATAAAACCTTGTGTCTGTTATCTAAGCTGGGATCTAGTGCTGGGATCCGTCTTTCTGAAAGGTTTGCATTCTTTTAGCTCCTTATAAATTAAAGAAGGAAAAAAATAAAAAGGGAAGGAAGAAGCCCGCAGTCCGGCTGACCGCTCAGGCTGGAGCCTCTCGGCACAGCCCGGGGCTGCTGCCCGAGGAGCCGGCGCCGCAGAAACCGATGGGCTGGTGGCAGGAGCGCTCGGGAGGAGGGATGTGCTGGGGAGGAGATCCGTTTCTCCTGAAAGCTTCGTTAAGGCTCCTCCATCCAGGACGTACGGTTAAAGATGAACCAGACTTCTCTGACTTCGGCACGAGCCCGCCCACGCTGGGTTCCAGAGGAGCCGCAGCCCGTGTGTGAGATTTCAATCGTATTTACATTCCGAAACAAAATACGGAGCAGGCGCTCGCTCCGATAGCTGCCCGGCTGGGATGAGGCCCCGCAGCCACCCGCGGCAGG
>NW_009187748.1:0-500 GCF_000690835.1 Fulmarus glacialis
GAGGAATTCGGGCACGCCGCGGCCTGGGGCGCGCGGGGTTTCCCTGCTCGGGGCCGACGGGCCGGCCGGCACCTTTTGGGAAAGTCAGCTGCGGGAAGTCAGTCTCTTAAACAACTCAGTAGCTTTTACTCGATGTACTAGCGGAGCAACAAAAAGTGCAACGCACCAGTTGACGGGAAGGACTGGGACTACCGCCCGCGCTGCGTTATCATACGCGTCTAATAACCCAAGCAGCGCCGCCTTTCATTGTGAGGCCTCCGTTATTAGGCTGTTCTCGTTAAACGACTGCTATCATCTGGTCCCAAAGTACATTAAATCCCATTATAATTATAAACACACTTCCCCATAACGTTCTCCTTAGATTACATTTGCGCTGCTTTACCCCAAGGGTATCTTTGTACTAATACCGTCCGTATTTGTTGTTTTAGCTGACGACGCCGGGCCCTGCGCTGGCTGCGGCGTGCCACGGGCAGTGCCGGGGAGGGAGAGGGCTGCGCTGC
>NW_009187749.1:0-1444 GCF_000690835.1 Fulmarus glacialis
GAGCAGAGCGGGAGGTGCAGGAAGAAAGGAAGGAGGGTGTCGTAAAACGAGGTGACAGCAGCCGCACCGAGGGCAGCTGGCCAGCAAGCTGCTGTCACCTGGCCGTGCCAGCGCGTCCATTTGAGGGCGGAAAGGGAAAAATCAGCCAACTGCTAGATTCTGCCCCGATCGAGCCCTTGGATGAAACAAGCCGTCTTGGAGCCGTTCGTCGCACGGCTGCAGGACAGTTGCCATGAGCTCGGGGCACAGCTTTCCCCGCAGTGTTTTCCTCTCCGTAGCAGCGGGGGTTGGGGGTTGGGTCCTGCTCCTTTGTTGGAGAAGGTTAAACCAGCCTGGTTTGGGCTGTGAGGAGTCGGCAAAGCAGCTGCTGTTTCTCCTCCTATAAGGGTCCACTTTTCTAAGTCCATTTCTGCAGCTAGTTTTTCTCATCCCCATCCTCATCTCTACCTCCATCCCTATCCCATTCCCATCTCCACACCCATCCCCATGTCCATGCCCATCTCCCCATCTCCATCCCCTCCCCATCTCCACCCTCATCTCATGCCCATGCCCACCCTCATCTCTGTCCCCATCCAACCCCCATCCGTCCTATCCCCATCCCCATCTCTTCCCCCACACTCATCGCATCCCAATCCCTATCTCATCCCTACCCGTATCCTATCCCCATCCATCCCTGTCTGGTTTCCATGTCTCACCCCGTTTGGGCAGAGCTCTCCCAGTTACATCTTTCTAACATGAGCATATTGAAGCACATCGTTCTCATGGAAAATGGAGGATTGGGATGTGACCGTGGTCGGGGGCTTGTGGCCGGGACAGGACCGTGGCTGCTGCTGCTGCTGGGCTGCAGGAACTCTCCTGGCGTCCTGTGTCCGTGCGGCTTCTCCCAGGACATCCCCGTGCCACTGAGGCGTGGAGCCCCCGCAGCGCTGGCACAGGGCACGGAGGCGGGCTTGGGGCCTCAAGGTCCGTGCAGGAGCCAGGTTTGCCCGAGGACAACCGAGAGCAGCCACCCCCTGCCTGTTCTGTCCCCCGAGGGCCCCGTCCTGGGCAGGAGGTGGTGGCTCTGTACCCATCACCACAGCCATGGTGGCAGTGGGGGACACCAGTGGCAATCCCTGCCCTCCTCTCCCCCATGTCACCTCACCGGGGTGAGCGGTGGGACGTGCCGTGACTCACGGTGACTCACGGGGAGTTACAGTTGAGCCCAGGGGCCCAGCACAGCCCGGCAGTGCAAACAGCCGCGCCACAGCGTTCGGGGAGTGCTGAAGCCATGGCAGCCCGTGACCGTTCCCCGGCACTAAACCCGGCAAACCCATCACGGCGAAGCCGGCAAGGGGAAAGCGGCGGGGTGTGCAGTGGTTCTGCCGGAGCCAGGCGGCACGGCAGTTGCGATGGCCCGGGGGTCAGGGCTCTGCTCCTGCCGGCTCGCCCCGTCCTTTCCACT
>NW_009187750.1:0-5167 GCF_000690835.1 Fulmarus glacialis
CTCCCCGAAGTGCGCTGCCGAACTGAAGCACGTGTCGAGGTGCTCCAGCTCCCTGAAACGCTCAGAAGCGCAAAGCAGATTAGTCCCGCAGTGCTGTGGAAGTACGGGACTGGCACGCAAATCCTGCCAAATCTTATGCCTGAGCCTCCAAAGTCCACTGCCTAGGTGAAGAGCATGTCCAGCCACTATTGGTACGCTGCGCTATTCCTAAACGTGACGCTTCTCAGTGCCACGGTGCCACTAGCAACCCGAGAGACTTATTTCGTATTCCTCTTCTCAACTTCCTTGGCTTGAGCACACATCTGATTGCTGTGAAACATCCAGGTGCTACCAACTACACCCACACACCCCAAGGCACTTGCATCTCCCTGCCACAGCACCAAAACCACTGGATTTCAGAAAAAGGAAGGTAAACACGGACACAGAGCGCAAAATTAGCAGAACTGGGGTAAACACAGCTCAGCTCTTTTCCCTGTTACCTGCAAAAGATTTAGTGCAGAGAACATCACCATGGGGCACTGCAGCTGAGCAGCTACAAGCCCTTGTCTTTCCCCTGGACATATGAAAGTGGGGTGGAGGGAACAAAAGAGGGCGAGAGGAGCCGGCCTCTTGCTGTCCCACATGTTCATGTATGAACACTACCACGTCTGGGAACGGTACAGAGAATTTTCATGTTTTCCCCTCTCCTGAGGGTTCACTCTTCCAACCTGTCGATCCTTTCCAGTTACTCTACCTCTTTACGTGGCAGAAGGGGTGAAGAAGAAACGCACACCTGAAATATCATTTCTTCTAAATTAACAGCTGTGCAGAAGGAAGTTGCTAAGGCAGGAAATACCCGGGAGGAGCGGAGCGCTCTTTTGCCCCCCAGGGCTCCTGCTCCCAGTGAGCAGAAGCCCTTCTGGGCCACAGGAGCTCTCTGCAGGTAATACTCTGTGAACCACACCGCCTCGGGTTAAGTTTTTTTAAATGTTGTCTATCTATTGACACATGACTGCTAGCAGCGTGTCCTAATCTTAGGGCTTGTATTGTATTAAACAGAGCATCTCGTAATGATGTAGATTAACTTAAATCTTTTTCCACAGCTCAAACCTTAGAACTGTTTGGGAGGATTTAATCCCATCTCACAGGAAAGATTTTTTTTTTTTTTTTTTTTTTAAAGTAACAACTGAAATGACTTATCAACCCCCAAGACTGGATTTTAAACCATTTTACAGAGCGTGGCATTTGCTCTGCTCAGGCTTCAGATGAGCACACATTTACTGGTTTTGAAGTTGGAAGCAGTTTTATTAGCACTTGATTTCAGAAAACTAGGTTCAGGGGGAAAAAAAAAAAACACCCAACGTTTGCCTTCTTCACAGCATTTCCTTTTTCCATCTTTATGCAGCCTTAAATAAATTAAAATTACATTTCTGTCTTCATCCCTGATAATTCCTGAAAACATTTGTAAGGAAATGTTTCTAAAAGATCAGAAAGCAGTCTGCAATTTCAGAAGAAACTGATAAAAGCCAAAAATCCTTTTTGATTGTTTTGGACACCCTCCTGCTGTTTCACCCCTCCCAAACCCAAAAGCAAACAGCTTTCAGGGCCACAGGAAAAGCTCTAACAGATAATTTCATAGAAAGTTGGCGGAGAGCCATATAAACACCACACACACAAAATGGATAAAATCACAGCCACAGAGAAACAGGCAATCTGCTCAGATGTACATATGCAGTGTATATACAGACATGCATAGGCACCTCACGCACGAACACGGGAGTGCTGATGTCCACCCACCCATTCATGCAGGTTCAAGCTGAGATGGAGAAGCACAAACTGGTAACAGCTCCCTGATCTCTAATAACAAGTCAATCCTGCGTTTCCTTTTCCCATTAGCATGGACTGCCCTAGTCCCATTTTGGTTTCTTGCTGGGGATAAATACACTGCAGAGAACACTTAAGTTACAATTCAGATCTTTCTTCCTAGTATTCTCCATATATGCCACCATGGAGCCTTAGCCCAGATCTGTCCTGCTTCATTTGTAAAAATATCAAGTCAGCAGGTTTTGCAAGATTACCACAAAAATTAGACAAGAAAAATGTCATTTTCTCACCCCTAAGACGTTTGATAAAATTATGGGTGGGTCTGGACTTTTGATCAAATTATATGGGAGGCTGTGTTAATTCACACTTCAGACAGCCCCCTTCTCCAAAATGCTTTATACAACTCAGAATTTATCGTGTATTTAACTGGGCTCTGAATCTACTGACTTGTTTCTTAACTTTGGTGACAGCAATAGCAACCCCCCTCAAATTATAACTTTTTTGGATGTTATCTTTTGCATGCAACTCAAGAAATACCTCCACCCATTTGTCTTCTGCTTCACTGAGGGCTGTAAGATGGCATATTGTGTTAGTATTTGGCTGTGACAGATACTCTTTAAAAAAAAAAAAAATCACAAAAGATTTCTACCTGTGTTTCTCTTACCTGGGAAGGAACAGAAATTTGTAAGTCATTGGTAGAGCATTCTCCACCAGAGTTGCTTTGAATAAGGGAGGATTACAAAGAGAACAAAATAAACTGGTGAGACACGCAAAGAGAATCCATGACAATAAAAAACACAGTATGATGACCTCATGCAAGTATCATTCAGCTCTTCTTGAAATAAATGGACGTGTGGTATTAGAGAGGCACACAGCACCTAAAGGACCAGACTGTAAGTAGACTCTCTCTAAATTAATTAAATATATATCTATGAATATCTTATTGAAATTATTACTTAAATTAATAAACGTAAAAAGCAAGCCACATTCCAAGTCCTTTGAAGTAAATAACAAAGTCCCCTCTAGAAATTTGACGAAAACTAGGGAGGAATGCTCAAAGCTTTTCAGATACTTAAGAACAGGTGCCCAAACTCATTTTTTCAAATCAGTCCGGATTCAGCTAAGTACGAAGGTAATCAATCAGCTGGATTCAACTAAGTTTCCAGACATTATTTTCAAATTAGTGGGAATGGAAGCGAGTGTCTTTCCAACAAGGCAAGACCTATCTTGTAACTCATGGCTCTGAAGGGAAGATAGTCTGCAGCATCTCTGAGGAAATGGAAACCGGTTTTGCCTTGCTACCCTGACAGATGGTTCCCTCCAAAGGAAGCAACAACCCACTTCACTTTAGGGCAACTGCTGCCAGACCAACATGCTGCTCAAGACCAAAGAAATCAGAAGTAGATGGACAGGACACTAAACCTGTGTTGGGGGGGAGCTTTGTGGTTTTTTTTTTTCTTTCTTAATAAAAGCACGACGGTAACTACAAGATCTTGGTTTGCTACAACAGTTCTTGTGCAAAGGATAGCTAATACTTGCAAAGAAACAAGCTATTTGATATTTTGGGGGTTTTTTTTCACTTTTAACCAGCATTCAGTCCACGCCTTTGGGGATCAAATACAGATCTCCAAACCTAGTCATGGATATCCTATACTCCTCATTGCAGCAGCTCTTATGTCCTTTAAAGACACGGATTTATTTCACAGCATCTATTCAAATAAGATGGTATGGAGGCAAAAATACCAAGAAGCATCTCTGTTTTTCAGATTTAGGACTGTGCCACTACAACCTGGGTTTTGAGAGACACCAAGAACTTGTAAAACTCTTAAGTGCCATGGGGGGTCTACCAGAGAAACTAGCTACAAAAATTTAATGACAAAAATTGAGTGGCCTTAAACAAACAAAGGTTTTGTAGAATTTTTCCAGTTTCACTACTTATCCTTGCCAAAATAAAAAATGGCAAAAAAAATTTCAATTTGTTAGTATTTTCATTGAAAAATACCAACATTTAGTTGCTTTTCTACTATCTCTCTATTTTTCTGTATGAACTCCCCCCCTTATATTCTTTGCCAGAGAGTTCCATTAGATTCATTGTAGCCCTTTTTTCATTTTTCTTGGAGGAGAGAGGATTTTACGGGGGCAAGAACAGCATGGAAGAGTAACCTTTTTTCCCTTTATTTCTCTTGCCTTTTTTTTTTTCCCCCTTTTGTCTCTGAAACTTTTTTAAAGAGGAGATGTTTGGAAAAGCCAGAGTCTAGCAGAAATCAAAACAAAAGCAAGAAATAAAGGAACACAAGAAATTAGTACTTTCAATTTAAGAACAAAAAGGAAATACAATGAAAACAGGGAGATCCTTTACCTGACCTCATCCAAAGGGCCAAAATTACACACTGTAAATGCAAAATATTATGGGCCAGATTATGTGTATTTTACAACATCTATATTTTAAGCCACTTGACTTCATTTGAACTATTTTTGATTTATACCAGCTTTAGTTCAGTCTAATGTCCTATGTTTTTCTTTCCCTTAAATAAACAAAATTACCTGTTCTTCAAATTAAATCTGTTTTTAATTCTATATAAAGCATTTTGGGATATTTGTTGTATGAAAGACATTCTATAACACAGAGGTGTATTGTTTTTTGTTATTATTTTTTAAGTTCACCAGCTGCACTGAATTTCCATTGCCCCTTACAGCAACTCTCACAACTTGAATATGGCCAAATCTCCCTGAGCACTGCCCCTGGGGCCTACTCTGTCTTTTATTTAATTTCTGACTAAAAACTTCAGTCAGGACCATCAAGCAATACCTAGTTTTGCTAAGGCTGCACCTCAACAATACATCATTTTCTTTAAAAAAAGCACATTTAAGGAGTTCCTTCCTCCCCTCTGTCCTCCGGCTCTCTACGGGGGTGCATTTTGGGTTCGTTTCTTTCCTTTTTCACCATTTTTGTATTCAGCTCACAACCAAACCCCCTCAACCAGTTTTCCCACACACACAGAGAAGGCTTTGCATGGCAGTATAATGGCAAGAGAGCGCAGGCACTGGTGGTAGGACGGGGACAAAAGGCAAGGGGATCCCTTCACTCCAGCATTTCCACCAAATGCTTTCTGTCCTGGGACTGTGGCCCCAGCAAAGCACCCAGAGGACAGGTTGGGGTGTGCAATACCCAAACGTATGACAGGTGGGTGTCTGTTCCAGAAAGCCACACTAACGCAGTCTATGGCCACCACAAAACTCTTCTCCTCAGGTAATGTTTCTATATTAGCGTCAGGGGAACCATTCATTAGAGCTTATGCCATGTTTCTATCAGCATTGAAGTCCATAGGTGTGACCACTGCCCCAAGAACTGGCCGCTCCTCCT
>NW_009187750.1:5201-20244 GCF_000690835.1 Fulmarus glacialis
TACCCCTGCGACCCCAAAGTGCCAGGGAGCCCCTTCTGCAGCTGCTTGCACAGGCTGCCAGGCGGGTAAAGCTCTTCCTTCTCCTCAGCCTTCCTCCCTGACCGCTCTGTGCCGCGGGACGCGCTGCCAGCGCAGTGCGGGGACGGCGTAGCGAGGCGCTGGCAGCAGCAGCAGCGCGTCATCGCTGCTCGGGACTGGCGGCCGACCCGACAATTAAAGCGGGCGGGACTGCCGGCATACCCAGCAATTAGAGCGAGCCAGCGCAGCACTCGCTGGGCCGCCGCCACAAACAACCCCTGGCAGGGGGTTGATGCTGGTTGCAGAGTATCCACGTGCTGATGTTGCGCCCGCCTAGCCAGGCCACATCAAGAAGTCCCAGCTCACCTCTCCCTCTAAAGGTTACCCCCTCCCCAGAACTGTCAGCGAGCGCAGCCGCTGGTGTAATTGCTGCCTGGCCCGGCTGAGCCGCGA
The DNA here is from genome assembly GCF_000690835.1 of Fulmarus glacialis. Lineage (NCBI taxonomy): Eukaryota > Metazoa > Chordata > Aves > Procellariiformes > Procellariidae > Fulmarus > Fulmarus glacialis. The sequence goes on from NW_009187750.1 coordinate 5,673, forward strand.
CGGGCGGCCCCGGCTGCAGCCGGAGCAGGAGGCACAACCGCAGCCCGGAGAGAGGCAGGCTCACAGCGTGCAACCCCGGTCACGGAAACAGGAGAAGAAATATCACATCCTTTGATTTCTGTGTTTTTGAGTCTAATTCCTAATGCCACGCTCCTCATAAGCAGGAAGGCAAATGATGCAATAAAACTGCTTTGAAATCCGTATTTATGATTTTTCTCCTGCTGATTTTTTTTTTTCAAAAAGATGAGTACTGAATGTCGCTGTTATTGCTCATAAATAACTCCTTTTCCTGATTAAAACAGTCCAGGGTGGTGTCACAGTTAATTAACGACACAGTGTGCTTCGACTGGCTTGGTTGCTCATGGTTCAGGATTTGAATCGGCCCCTCTGACAACCATTAACCCTTTGGAGTAGGAATCACCGATTTCTTGGGAGGATGACGAAAGCAAAGGGAAACACTCCCAGCCCACCAAAATTAATAACCGTCAACAAATGTTGCTTCAAAAGCCAGTCAATTTAAATTCTTTTAAGTCACTTCATTATTTTCTCCAAAACATCTTCACTGTGTCACTGAACTGAACTCAGCCTGACCACGCTCCCAAAGCGGTATACATTTCAGCATTACTCAGAGAAAGAAGTAGTTTCCAAAAGGAAAGGTTTCAGCAAAACGCAGCAAAGGTGCAGGTTTCATGCCCGGGAGGCCAGAAGTTGAAACCCCTGGTGTCCCTGACAGGAGCGAGCCACACGTGCAGAGCGAGAGGAGCAGCCACGGCCAGGCGGTATTTTCTCGTCCTCCTCCCGTGTCTGCGTGCAGGACTGCTGCTGGCCCCACCAGAGCACTCCCCAGCAAGGAAGATGTATGCGAGCTATGTTGTGTATGCACAGCACGTGGTTTTCCAGAGGATCATAACGCACAAACCAAAACACGACTTCGCGGTAGCCCAGAAAGACGGTTGACTTGATATGGAAATAGCTGAAATTTCAGCCTCCCTCCCCCAGCTGCATATGATGAAGAGTTGTTAAAACAATAAAAGTACTTATAATTAGCAAGTCTACATACACCCATTTTCTTTGCAATATTCTTGGCAATATTGGAGCCAAGTTACTCAAACTTTCCAAAGAAAAATAACCGTAAGGAAAATTCCCTTCTCAGGAATGAAAGCAGCAGAAAATTATGAGGCTGAAAAGGGAGTTAGAATGGAAACCATTGTGCAACCTTAGCTATAATAAGTACTGAAAATGCTGATTGCTGTTTATTACATTTATCTCGTGTTTTCTGATAAATGCAGTCACATCTGAAGACTGTATAAAACAGCAAAAGTAAAAATATTTTCAATCATTTGCTTTGGCTTGCAAGCCTACCTTAAAGAAACGTTTTTGGAGCTAGGATGGTGTAGCTACAGGCTGTAATAAATATCCCACTCTCAGAGAAATAGTAGAGCCTCTGCTTTGCAAAAAAGGGAGTTAGGGAGGTTGCTCCCTTCACTGTGTGATTGCTCAATTTTACTCCCTGTCTTTATTTAAGAAAACAACTGAAAGATAAAGACATAAGTCTTCTAGAACGTAAACCCCCATGCAGTTGTTTTTTTAGCACAAATATGTTGCTGTAGAATCAGGAGATAATATGACACGGCAAAAATTCCTTATCCGCAATATAGAAATTTATGCTGAATGGTTAGTTCATTAAATAGAGTCAAAATCTGTCCTACTAATAGGCTACTATGACTGCATTTGATAAAATAAGAATCTGGTATTGATCACTTACAAGCTGCCTCTCCCATTGGGTTGTGTTCTAAAAAAAAAAAAAAATGTAGACTTTATAAATAATTGTCCAAAATAAGGAACATCTCACTTCTCCTCTTAATGAAATAATGTTTTAAATGTCATTCCTGATCAACTTAGTCCTTTCATTCCAATATGGTTGCAATAATTGGCAACATATATACATAAAGTAAGTGTATAAATAAAAAGTAATTGTGAAAAAAAAAATTGGAACATTTTGTTTTGCAAATGGATTTCATTTCTGAGTTGTTTTAAATTCTGATCTGTTTCAGTTGAAACAGTTTTTCCACTGAAAAACCAACTTAATGACTGCTTTCTGACCACCTACAAAGGTGTGCTTTGCAGGGGATATCATGTTTGTTGTGAAAGAAGAAAAATAACATTCCATATGAATTTTCACAAAAGTGTGAAAAGAACAAACTAGTATCCCACTCTTGCATAGCAGAGAAAAAGAACCTCAGGCTAGGACCAAAGATACCCCATCTCTTTGCTCTATTTGTTGTTGAAAGTGGACAGAAAAAAAGAGGTTCAGTCCATATTGTTTTAAAGACACTGCCTATATGGCTGCTAAATAAAACAGCAGCAAAATCCAGAATTATGGGACTTTTTTTTCCCCCTAAAATCTTCAAAGAGGGTAAAATTAGGATACCCATTCAATGAACTACGCAGGCTGCATTCCTGGCTACTTGCACAGGTGATGGAAAGCAACTGTGAAGCTCAACAGTTACAGGTAAGAACAATGTGTTGCAGATTTCCTCTTGTGCATGTATGTATAGACTCTGTTCCCTGGTTGCAGTCATAAGAAGACGACAAAAATGATCAGAAGGGGAAGGAAGGGGAGCCTATACTCTTTGGTGTGCAGCCAGTGTGATACAGAGAAGGGAGCTTGCTTCACTGCTGAAAACACAAATACCCCAGGGAACATCTAAATTTACTCCCATTCTGGCGTTTGGTAACTCAGCCCTACTCTGGCCTTTGGTAATTCAAAGACAATAACTATGTAAACCTCAGCCTAAGCTTCCTTCCCAAAGCTTGGCTCTTCCTAGCACTGTGCTCCAGGGCCTGCTCTGTCCCAGATTTTTCCAGCTGAAAGAGTTAATGGGACCTTTTTGCCAGCCTTACTCAGCATAAATTTTCTGGGAAGAATTTAGCACTTGAACCTCAAGTGGTGACTCGAAGAGCCCTGCCAAATGAATTCCTGGTTTAAGTCCATTGACACCGATGGAGTTACAAGAGGAATATAACTGGTCCTTTGCCTTTTTTGCTATTATCCACAATAGGCAGCTCTATTTTTCTGCATAACAAGTACCAGAATACTGAATCTACTGGCTGCCAAGAAATGCAGAACAAACAGACTTAAATGTTTTTCCCTTTATTTCCACCATCTGACCTTTGCTTTTTATGTCTTAGGAGCAAGCTGCAACTTTATTTACATGTATTATCTAGTTGAAATGCTAGTTTGTGTGTAGAAAACTATGTGGACTTTCATCTTTGAATTTGATTTTCCATTTTTTTCAAAGCAAAACATAATGAATTAATGGAAACATGGAAATGTTAGGTTTCAGAGTGATTCTCATTTCATGTTTCCGATTCTTTCAGCCCAGGCTAGATCTTTTAGGCTTCCCTAGAGGCTTGAAGCATTAGTTCATAGTCCAAAATATTAACTTGTATCCTGACATAGTAGGTACTGAAATCACTCATATTGCCCAGTTCAATAATGATAGATTTTGAATCCCCATAGAAGTACTTGACTGCAACAAAAGGTTCCACTAGCCACCTCAAAATTGTATAAAGTACCAGTAGTGAGAGAATGAATGATTAAATTATTAAAACAGTGGAATTCAAATTATGAGGAAGAGAGCAAAAACTAATAGGGAAAGGGAACAAGTACTAAGTCAACAGGAAGAAGTAAATCAGATAATAATCTAGGAATGTTTTATGGTTAACAGTAAATAGTCTGCAATCTTGAAATGGGGAAAAGGAAGAAGAAAGAAAAATAAAGTGTGAACTTCTATATATGGCTTCTTATTAAAGCAAAGTATCAATTCTGATATTAATTTTAAAGTTCTGTATAAATTTACTGAAAAAATCTTTTATATCCACGTCTCCATGCATGACAAGCATACTATTGTGATAAAACCATAATACTTTATCTAAAACTCTGAGCGAGAGAAGAAGATTATTCACAGGGATTCTATAAGTAATCAAAGGGAAATTAATATGGGTTTACTGTTACAATATCTGTTTTACTAATGTTTTTAACAAACATATTGTCTAACTACATGTCTTTTTTGTTATCTCTGTCCCCACTGATTTACAGATGATCATCAACAGCATCATCAACAGCTCCTGCTGGGGCAGGAGCAGGGAGTGTCTTTGTGAAAAGAACTCCCTCCCAAATTGCATGGTACTATTTTGTCACCCAGTTAAAGGCTAAGAGACTATTCTCTTTGTTTGCTACCACACAACCACGTAGTCAGTAACAAACCATCAAAGCAATCACTACCTACAACTCAAGAGTTTCTCACTGGAGCAATGGTGAAATTCACTGTAAGGCAAGTGCCCAGGCCAAAGCGGATGGGAGGTGGAGCTCTGCTGCTTCAGTGAAAGCCACTGCCCCTTACCATGCATTCATTATCAAAAAGAGAAAATTCCGTCCCCCAAAAAACCCATCAAGACGATTAGAAGCTCACTCTCATACACACACTCTCTCTCTCACTCTGACTTTAATATTACAAAAATTACTGCTTAGTTACTAAACATTGAATTTACAGATGACCAGACAATTACAACAGCATTTGATAGCTTCTTCATTCTGCAGCAACATGGATGCCATGCCTGGTTTCGAATTGGAGGTTGTATTATTTTTTGATTGCATTGATTAAACTGAGAATACATTTAATCTACTCTAGTTCTAATTCTTCATATGATCTTAGGAAATAGGACTACTTTGTCAATACTACGTTTAAAATTAGCTCTAGAGGACACACATTCCTATAGGTCCATTGTTCTTTTCAAGGTGGGGAAGATGATTCATGCTTCCAGAAGACAACTGCAGTAGCTGGGAATGTCATACAGCAAACTCAGTTAAGCTGAGTTAAACTCAGTTAAACTCTGCAGCTCAGAAATAACTTGTTTTTCAAAATGCTCCTGGGATGAGGAGAGCAGTCTCAAAAAGTAGTTCCGTCTCAAAACCAAAGGAGAGGAGCATATCTCCCTGCATCTTTTAAAACCTCTCAGAATTGTTGAATAGACCTGTCAATCTGTCAGATACCCAGCTTCCCAAGACAAATGAAACTATCTCAGTTTCATAGGACTTGTAAAGCAAGAACGTATGTAACCTGCTTTCTCAAAACACCCATGCTGCAAATAAAGATATCAAGTGTACTGACATTTCTGCATTACAGCTTAAAATAATATCCTATATGATGCCTATATGCTGTGCTGTTAGCTCAGTTTTGGATTTTCTAAACACTGGGTTTGCTTTCAAAGAATAACGCTCCGGTTCCTGTACAATACATGAGTATATTGGCTCTTCAGCTGGGAAAAAAAGTTAAGAATGTGTGGGCTTTGGCTTCAAAATTAACCATGCTTTAGTAATCTAGTATACTAAACTGTTTCTTATTAATGTATCATGCAAATACTCTCCAGTCCTCCCACAAGTCTGACACTTTCCCAACATATCAATAGCAAATGTTCTGTGAAATGCAACTTTTCTGATGTAGGCCACCCTGACTTTCAGTGTGATCTCAACCCAACCATCCAAATCTTCATGGCAGATGCAGAATGGGGCTCTTCTTTAATAAGAGAAACAATATTGAAAAAAAATGCTTCTTGCCAGTTTGATACATCGAGTTTGTTTTTCTTCAGTAAAGAGCCAGCTGCTTTTTTTTTTTCCCCTCCCTTCTAATTACGGCTGAACAGAGTTACGTTTGTTGTGTTTACCGAGTCAGAATGTAAGGTAATTTAGGGGGATGGTTGGTATCAGTCCCTCATTAATGTAACTATTTGACTTAAAATACAATTTTGAAGTGCGTCAGCTTAACCCCAGCTGTTTTCCATCTTAATGCAGATGAGACAGAGAATGTACCCAGGGACTTCTGTTACATGACGAATGAGCTTCGCAGAGGCTCTGCGACAACTGCCCCCATCTCCCAGATTTTTATTTAATGTTGCTGTTGCTCTGTCACCTGGCAGCACAGGCCAGGTTCACGTCCCTTCTCAGGTCGGTGGATACGACTACGCGAACACACGGTAGCGTCATATCAAGCTACAAGAGCTATTTTTAAGCTAGTTGGCTGGGTGCTGGCTGCAGAAAACAGCAAGTTAACCTGCCCTGCTATTCAAGTGGTTTTGTGGTTTGCCCTGGGCTGACAGCTGCCCCACCTAGATTGCTACCAGCACCAGACAGACGCTCACGCTCGCCGTTTCAAAGCCACCTCTGCACACTAGACTGCAGCCTGCAGCACAGACATCGCTATAGGTTCTGGCCCAAACAGGAGATAATTCAGAACTACGTATGAAGGGTAAGGGAGGAGTATATAGCCATTTATGTTTAGTTTTCATGTACTTGTGTTTTACATCTTTTGCACTTAATTAAAGCCATAGTGTTATCTAGTCTCCTCAGCGCCTCAGCCATATCATCTTTCAGAGGCTTTTTATAGGCACAGTTGCAAAAGAGAACCTGGAGGAATGATTAAAGAGGATAACTTACTCTAATTTTTAGCTATTACATGTCCAACGTGCAGCTTTTTATCTCTCCTCTGTTTTCAAAATTATCTGCACAGATGCACTATGGTTTTTTCCCCCATAAAATACACAGTTATCAGTTCACAAAGGGAATACTAACAGCGCAGGAGAGAAAAGCCACATGAGCTGTGCGAAGGCAGATCCAGGGTGACTCAGTGGCTGGGCAGAGGAGCAAGCTCAGAGAAATAAGAGTGCACACATCAGGGGTGGGAGGCAAAGTGAAGAGCTTTGGAAGCTCAGGTGGGGCTGGATGCTGACCAGACACTGGTACCCGGAGCACACAAATGAAAAACAGAGAGAGCAATGCCACGATCAGTGACATGGGTCAGGGAGAAAAATTTAGCGCATGTGTTTCAACTGAATTGCATGCCAGAGAGGAGCTGGCAGGTTTCAGCGGCCACTCATGGACCATACAAACATTTCACCCCTTGCCCTTTTAGACATGGATGGGAGATGCAACAAACAACCTCAGCAAACAATTAAGTTACAGAGTCCCTCTGCAAGGCTCTTCACTGCCAAGTCTAAGAAAACTGCTGGACTTATTTTTTTTGTTTGTTCTCTTGTAGATGTAGCTCTTGGAGCTAGGAGATGATGAAGAACAATGCTTTGGAAAAACACAGGCTACTGCTCAACCAAGTTCTGTTTCTACCAGTAAGAGTTTAACTAAAACAAAGCCTAAGTGAAGAAGTCCAGAATTTGGCCCAGGACTCCCAAAGCAATGTCTTCTGCCATATTTCATGCATCATCTATCCTTAACCGATCAGTACTATACCTGTGTCCTCTCACTTCAGCAAATACAAAGTTGTTACAGTTGTAAATGACATAAATGGCTTTGCACTCAGGCATAATAGGAGACACGACAGAAAAATGAGGGGGAAACCGATTTTGCTAGACTTATTTGGATTATGCCTTTTTTTAACCCCAAAATTGAAAGCAACTGGAAATACTTAGGAAATTCAGGAGATTTAGGGGTTGTTTATACAGCAGATGAAAACAACTGACCCGAATGCCTCTATATTTTAAAGCTCCAAGGTAGGGGAATAGTTTATATATTAAAAATCACCAGGTCCTCTTAGTTCTATTGCCTACAGAAAACTTAAATCTAAAATAATTGTTTTTAAAAATTGATTTCCTTTAACATGTGTACAAGATTAAGTGGTTACAAACAGAAATGCTAGATATTCTGAAATATTTATAGTGAATATCTGAGTTGCTTATTCTGGCAGCTTCCATAAGAAAGGATCAGTATGGTATCTACATTTTTTTTCCAGAGAAATATTAAGAAAAAACAGTAAGAACAAAGAAGTGGATAAAACGAATTCGGAGTAAATTGCAGAGCATACCTTTGCCTCAGTTCCCTGGTAAAGAAAAGAGACTATATGCATACTACAAGACTAATCTACATAGCCTTTCCGAACAATGTACTCAAATGAGCAATTGAAATAAGTGGGCTGCAAGTCTAACATTTTCTATTTGCAATGCAGCTATATCTGATTTATAGCTTTTTTTTTTTCTTTTTTTATTCCTCTTAAATCAGAATTTCTTTATCTTCGGGATTGTAAAGTACAGTCACATGCCCTCTAGTGAGCTACACAGCAACTGCGTCTTGCTAGGTGGAGAATTGTCATCTCACTTAAGAGATGTTTCTTTACAATGTGCTATTTTTCTCTCAAAGGTATTCAACGTGTTTTGAGTTCAAGCCTTCTGAATCATGTAGTTCTCCGTGAATCCCTATTTTGAGGACAGGAAAGAAATGTCCTGAATAAGGGAACACAAATACTTAGTCCAGTGAGCAACATTTAAAGCAAAGCTAGACTTTGGAACTACAGAAGTCCTGTTGCTCCAGCTAAGTATCAAAGGCTCAGTATATCAAGAACGTTTTCATAAGAGTTTTCATATCGCTTGGGGGAAAAAAAAAAATCCTAACCCGAGAAATAAATGCACAGGATGTTACTGATTCAGAAGCTGTAATAATTGTACTAATACACACACTACTGTTATGGCTTGGATGCGCTTTTCTGTGTTTTGGAAATAAGCTCTCTGTACCTACACACCACTGAGTGAAGCAGACTGAGGCACCTCTCTGAACATCCCCTAGCATGAGGCCCTGGGCAAGGATCTTCTGTATCATGCCCTTTTGGACTGGATCATCTGCCCACTTTTAGGCAGTAACCTTCTGGAAATGGAGCCCTGCTGGTGCTGAGGAAACAGTGCTTGCAGCAGGTTTATACCATGCTAACGCTTGGCTGGTGGATATTTAGCCTTCCTCTTAGGAAGGGGCTCTCATTAAATACATCAAGGTGTTTCATGGGCCACATGTGCCTTCTATGCCACAGCTGACATCTCCTGCTTTAAAGCAATGCTCTCATTCTGGCTAGATAATTCAGGTCTCAATCAGCAGCTTCACTGTTCACAGTGAAGTTTAACATGTGCTTAAAAATTTACAGGATTGGATTAAAACACGGGATTACCCAAAGCTTGCCACAGTTCCTTTTTGCTCATTTGTGCCCCCCAATGCATTATTACCCGCATCCTTAAAGACTCTTACTCTGTCATAGTACATAATATTTGGCCTGATACTAATAAAGCCTGATTCATATGAAAAGAATAAGAATTGCTGTTGCTATTGCCAATGGTAATAATGAACCATCCTATTCACTTCATACAAGTTACAGATGCATGGAACATGTGATTCCTATTTTATGATAATGATTATCATTCTCCATAATTAATAAAAATTGCACTATAATTATTCTGAAAGCAACAACAACAAAAAAGTAGAGGGAAGTTTAGTATTAACCCTGTTCCTCTAGATATGCTCAGAAAATGACATAACACATCAGCAAAATTAGCTGCTGACATACAGATTAAATATCACATTTGGAATGTCAGTCTCATCTGAAAAGTATAAAATGCCTTTTTGAAATGTTAATTGAATTTTTTTTGTGACAAATGAGGAACTGTTGTATCCAAGTTACACAGTACAAGTAACTGTCACTCATTACTTTGCCATGTTACCAGCTTTATACCAAAAAGCAGCATAGCAAATATGCCATTTGTTAGGCTTTGGCATATTTTCCAGCCAATAACTCTTGACCCGTACACATCCATGAAGTCCTTCTTCAGCTACACTAGGTTCAGCTGTGCACTTAGCTGGTGGCTGAAACATATTTCAGCCTGATCTTATGGGCTTACCTATCTAAAGAGACACATCAGTCCTAAAATCCCCTTTCTGTAGGGAATAGCTGCAGATTATAAATATGTTTTTAATGTAATTCTATCTCCTCTACGTAGGAGTTTACGTAGGAGTTACTACTGCTGTCTGAAAACCTCATCATCCCAACTGGAGTAGTAGTTGGAATTTCCCCATGTTGGGCAACAAGAAGTGATCTTCATATGAAGATGGTTATCTGGATGCAGCAAGGTAGTTATTCCAGGGGAAATTATGGCTGACAGCGTAACAGGGTCTGGTTAGTAATCCAAGTGACATCTTGGAATATGTAAAAGATTAAGTAATAATGTCTGGACTGGACCAGATCAAGACAAAAAAGGGTCCAGTGGGAACTTTAGTGGCTAGAAGAGCACTAAATAATCTCAGGAATCCATCTAAAGATTCAAGATGAAAACAACAACATTCCTTTGCTTATATTGCATTCTGAACTGTGAACCAAGCTTTCCTTGGTCTGGTTCAGAGTTTTGTTGTTGGTGGATGCCTATCTCTTTAGCCAATGTCTAGCCTGGCTCTTTAGCCAATACTTTATAGCAATGAAATACATTATTTAGATGAACAAAATTTATTTGTTAGCAACAAAGTCCAATTCTTACCAAATATTGTCTCCTTCCTTTGTGTAGCCCATCATGGGTCATAACCAAAGGAAAAACCCCACAAAGTTTTACTATTCACATTAGAAACCTTCATAATGGATGAATGTTTATTTCCAAAGCTTTCACCCAGAAGTAGAGATCAGAACGTGTTCGGGGGGAGGTACAACTACATTTATACTTGAGAGGAAGAAAGACCATCTCTTCTGTATGGTCTGCTGAATTTCCCTACCTACCAGGTATCCCTACCAAACTAGAAAGTTCATGATCCTAAGATAACTCAGCGCATTTGGAAATCGTGCCAAGAGATCCTTGACCTGGTGTATGCACGCATCATTTTTACAAATACGTATTTATTTTTAATATCAGTCTTGCTGTCTCACCTTCCCACCTAAGCAAGAAGCAGAGCTTTGGAATATGTCACTGTCTCCTTATTAACTCTGTGTGAAAAAATTCTTTGCATGCTCATAAGGCCTTACCCAGGACAATAATCTCACCTAAACCTGCAAACAGGCAACGCAATATGGCAAAATAATTCATTTATAAACAGCTAAATAAAACAGCACAGCAACTATCATTCATCTCTCCATCAAAAACCCTGCATTATAAATATTAATTTAATATTTAGTAATCTTCTAGCACCATCTCCCCATTGTTGTAAAACACTTTTAGGTATGATAATTATCAAAATACCTTGAGCCCAGTAAGCATAATCATTTTGGTAACTAAGATAACTTGGACTCAACTTTCAAAAAAACCGAAGTCAGACAGTTTTCTCTGAATGATCTTTTTGTTTGTCCATGCCCCAACTTAAAGAATTGTGCCTGTAGGTTTCAGAGCTACTGAGCTCCTGCAGCTCACCCTGCCTTCAGGAAGGTCTTTTCATAGCTCTGCCATAAACACATTGGAGGAGAGCAATAATAATAGCAAACCTGAGTTAAGGTTACATTTGGAGTCCCAGAAGAAGACATAGCTTACAGCTCATCCTCTCCTCCCGAGATGACTAAATTATGTCATCCCCTGTGTTCAAGTCTGTATGTATTTTAACTGCTTGAAGGTAGCTAGGGTTTGGGGGGTCGTATGGACCATCACCTGCTCCATAGAAGAGACATTTTCTGAAAAATTAAGAGACTTGTTAGAACCTTTGTCCCCTCCATCAACTCTATCAGGAAAGAGTTGTGCTGATTAGAGATGATGCTGGCACAGGCTCACACGCTGCCCTCTAGATCAGAGAGATCATAAGGGCAGATCCTGTGCATCTCCATATTAGGTCTCAATAGCAGCGCTACCTAAGTCTTACGATGTAGGACAGGAAAGTGTCTGAAAACACCTTCCCAGGCAATAAATGATAATCAAACGTGCTTCAAAAGAAGTTAAGCAGAGCTCTGAAGACAGAACAAGAAAGCAGTTTACATACACAAAACTTGTGCTGTGTCATAAATCTAATCTATGTCTCTCATGCAGAATTAACTGCCGTGCTCTTGCTCTAATGAAGTACAAGGCCAACATATTCTACCCACCTTCACTGAAAGCCAGTAATAAAGCTGTATGTGTCTCTGTGCAGCATCAAAACAGATTTCACATGATTGTTTTAAATAGCAAGAGGACTGCACGGAAAGATGTCTGTATTTTCTTAATAGCTGTAACCACACTACATAGCACATGTCAAAATTCTGAAAAGAGAACAGATTCCCAATGCTTTGTACAATGTATATAGTTTCTTTGCTTTGATGTCTCTGCTTCTTTATTGTATTAAATTATCTGGATTAAAAAAGACAAAAAAAAGAAGGTTGCCTTTTGTCTTGTTACTGAACTGTCAAACATTATTTGAGCTAAGAGAACAGCCAGGGCCTCCAGAACAATTTGGGGAGTGGAAGAAGGAAAGTTGTTAAGTATCCTGCCTACTTGCACAGTTAGGTATTTCAGCCACAGAGATTGCAGGGGGACCACATTGTTCTAGAAGTTACAGTAAGTGACTTTTAAAACTTACATAAAAAGGGATCTACCCTATCACTCCTTAGGGGAGTCCTGCATCCCTCTCCCACTACCCTTTTCTGCAGTTCTCCTACCTCTCCTACGTTCCCCAGAGGAGCTTTTGCACTGCAGGATGGAGCACTGATGGCAAGTGCCTCTGGTCACTGCTCTGGGGATGGGGGTGAGATTTCTTGCATGCTTTTTCTTCTAACAAACAAGCATGACAGAGAGAAAAGATCCATTTCTCTTTTTTTAATATCTAGGGAAAAATGCCTGCCAACAGGAATTATATTCCTTCCACTGACTTTTTTTCTTTACCTGGAGCATCTTTAAAATCAATACCAGCTGTTGCGGAGAAGGATTTTTGTGCCCTCAACAGAGATTTATGACTTCAGGAGAAGGAATAAGCAAGAGGAGCACAGAAACCTCATAGAGAAAAGATTCTGCTGCCATGGCAGAGAGCTGTACATCAAATAGACCTGTCTCTGCAGAGGAGCTGAAAAAGTGCTCCTTCAAATCACTCATGCAATTGTAGACCTGGATAAAATGAGTGGCCCTTTGAAGTCAAAGGCAAAACTCCAGATGACTTTAGCCTGGCCACAGTTTCAGCTTTGGACTCAAATTTGGATGCAAATTTAACAAATCACCAGGCATAATATGGTTCAGGTTATTATAAAATAGGCACGGGAGAGAGAAATGACTGTGCCGGATCGGCATCTTGTGTGCTGGAGCAGAGGCTTCCCTCACCCTTCGCTCTGGCTTATTCAGTGGGAGTTTCTGCACACTCTGCTTGCTATGCAGATCAATAAAGGCACAAATTCCAGCCTGTAACCCTGAAAATAGAGTCGGCTTTCACTGAACTGAATGGTCCTTTTTGTAAAAGTAGTGCCTAAAGTTCACATTCAAGGGTCTGGGAGACTGGGATCTGCTGACCTGGCTTGAGATCATCTAGGCCCTGGACATTCACAAATCTCTGTCTATTACATCAGAAATGTTCAAATGCTAGCAGATTGTGATAAATTACCATTTTGATGTCGCAAGAGGGTGGATTAAGAGTTTAAATAGAAAAGTGTTAGCGGTAGTTACATGAACTTACAGGTCTGCAATTGATCATATATAATAAATGTAGCTCACCTATTTCTTGATCTAGAGCCAATGGCTAATACAAGCATGAAGAAACATAAGCTCCTCCACCCTCCACGTGCTGCTTCTGAGCCACGAACAAAGCCTGAGAAAGAGCGGAAATGGATAAGGTCAATATTTAGTCCTGTAGCACAAGCTAAGCATAGGGTGTAGGCAGGAGAGTGCAAATTTCTTGGGGCAGTGCAGGATAAATCAGTCCCTGGAGGGCTCCATGCAGCAATGGCTAGACTGCTTCTTATAGCTCAGGTACGTTCCGCTGCTTTCCCTAGTACAGACAAAGCATACGTTTGTTTTCTAGTTTCTTACGTAAAATCATTGATATGTAAAATAAATAGAGCTCGAAAGATGACCGCTAGACACATAATATCCAGGAAGCTCTAGTATTTTTCCCCTTGAATTCCAGTACTTTTAAATGTTTCATTTAAGACAGGGAATTTGCATATAAAAACTCATAAGAATGTAGACCAATTTTATATGTTTTATATGCTCTACTTCAAAGTCTACAAGCACAGTAGCAATGTCATTACTGACACTAGGAAATAAGCTCAGATTGCACATGAGATAAGGGAAGTCACTGAACGTTGGTGGGACAAAGCAGGAAAAAGGAAATTGGCTTCGCCACCAAAGCCAACGTGCTATAGACCTATACATCGAAGTTCCAGCCTTTCATTTGTTAGCATCAGGGCCAGCTTAGGCAACTCTTTCCTCTTGCTCCCTTCTTCCCATGCCACCTCCGAGCTGAGCTGGTTCAGCTATCCATAGGACCACGTGGAAAACCAGGGGGAGGAATTAATCTTACACAAACATAAACATGCACAAATGTTGACAAAAATAGTCTTACACAAATGAAAGCAAAAAGGGTTATTTTAATCCAGAGGGGGGCAACAATCTCATTTGCCATGCCATGCGACAGCAGCATTGGCCGTACTGTGGACTGGAACAAACTGCTGGAGTCAGAAGGACAAGCAATGGACGGCACAGGGAAGGCTGTCTGCAATCTGGGTTCTCAGCGAGCTTAATACTTGTTTCCCGTTGATAAATCAAGTCCCATGAATACCACTGAAAGCAAAGCTGAGAGTGCTGTGAAGGTCTGATGTTTAGC
>NW_009187751.1:0-7870 GCF_000690835.1 Fulmarus glacialis
GAGCATAGGACACCCCATGAGCTTCACAAGGTGTGTGTGGCGTGGGAGAGAGCAGGATTTGCACTGCTGACCTGCAACCATGCAAAAGCCAAACCTCAGGGCATGCCAGCTTGATAAGTCTTGGCATGGTAGGACTTCACACCCAATCCAGTTTGACAGTCCTGCTATTTCTCCATCTTGGACGTGTGCTTCTGCTAATCCCTTTGCATTACAGCTTGCAGGGTAGGTCAGTTAAGCTGACTTCTCCAATGGAAACCTAACCCAACAAAGAAATTAAAGGGATTTTTGTCATCTCGGTGACCTGATGTGTCCTTGTGCCTTCAGGATTAATAGGATTCATGCAAGAGAAGGGGGAAACCCCTAAGAAAAGGGTCTTAGTGAGGTGGGAGCAGACCCTTACCCCATTTTGGTGCCAAACTCCTGTTACCCCTAGTTAGGCATGGCATGAACACCTGGCAAGTGCAATAATGAAGACAAATCAAGGGTTAATCACCTAAATTCCCTTGCACAGGCCTGCCTAGGGGGAAACTGAGCCTCGGGCAGGGAGACTGGGAGTCTGTTGATTTGAGCTGGAGGCCAGGTTTGTTACTGGGAATTAGGAAGCTCTCAGGCAGCAAACAGGTTTGTATCACAGCCTCGCACACAGATATTTTTCATAGGCTTACCACTTTCAGATCTCTTTTTCTACAGCAGGTCTTTTACCCAAGTCCAAGATATTGATAGGAAATTAGAGGTGGCTCCTTTCTGTCATTTTGGAGTTTGGACAGGCTGGGGAACAGACGTGCCTATTTAGGGGGTGTCCCTACAGAGTGAATGAGAAATTTCGTGTTGCACTGGAGATGAGGTGAAGGTTGGGTTGGATCTATGCTGCTTTTAGGGTAGAAAAATCAAATCCCTCCAAAGCTGCTGGGAGGCAGTGATGGGGAGGGGGAGATGGCAGCGGGGTCGTGACGAAGGGGACGCTCCAAACTGCTGTCCTGTTTTCACGGTCCAATGTTGTAAATGCAAACTGAGCTGTACCCAGGGCTGAAATAGCAAGGGCCTTTTCCACCCCAGGGATTTTATACATGCTGAAGACACAAGACCAAAGAGTTTGTGAGGGCTCTGCTTTGTAGCTGTGGCATTCAGAAAAGTCAGACTTACAATAAAAATATTATCTTTGCTAGGGGTTACCAAATCCAGTAGCCCAGCGTGGAGCTGCAGCACGACTTGGGCTGCTCGTTTTGGCCACACCCAGCAATCTCCATCTCAATGGACAGAAAAAAAGCTCAGAGGTGAGGTCTTTAAAGTCATTAGGTGTTTCCCTTTATTGATTTCGGTAGGCTGGAGCTGGAGGCAAGTGAAATTCACCCACATGTCCTCAGCTCTGCAGAACATCCGTGCAAGAGCTGGTGCAGGACCTGACTCTCTGACAGGGCAGCCTTCTGCTTTCCCCTCCATACGTTCTATTTTTCAACAGAAGAAGGAAAATTGTTGCTGCTCGAGGCATGAGAGCTGTTGGCTTCAACCTGATATAGTATCTGTGTTTGCTCCCGCTCACTGTAAAACTCTCATTAACATAAATAGGAGCAGGAACAAGACCGCAACATGACTAATTCTCCACCCCCAGACTGTCTGTGTGTATATTATCAACTCCTCGTTCAGCTCATGTGCCTGCACACAATTGTGGGATAAATCTTGCTCTGTGATGGTGTTTATTTTAAATTGAATCTTCTTGCTGAAAAGGTTCGAGAGGCATAATTATGGTCTGGATGTCAGAGTTACACACGTCTTTGTGGGCGCAAATAGCAGGGAAAAGAATGGCTGAGTAACTCGTATTGCTGTGGTTTAGAGCATCCAGTTAGAAAGCTGCATACGTCCTGGCTGGTCTTTCTGGGCATGTTACCAGGCAGGCAAAAAAGTATTTTGTTTTGTGTTCAACGTGTAGCCGAAAGCGCAGCCATAGCTGAGCTTACAACCTTGAGAAAGTCTCTTATCTGATCCTACCATCAAATGAATGCAGAAGCTGCCTGAGCTTAACTCTTGCGGAGTTGTTAGGGTCCTCTGTCCCACCAGGTCCCACAGAGGCAGCTTTGGCTGTGGGCACAGCTTCTCCAAGTCCACAGCCCATGGCAGGAGGAGCTAGGAGTTTTACCAGGACTCTGTGCTAGTCCTCCACCAGGGTGTTTTCAAGGGGACCATCAGGACCGTTCCCAGTGGGCAGACTGGACGTGTCCAGTGATGGAAACCTGAGTGCAGGCATCTGAACCCAAGCCGTGCCAGCACCCCAGTTACTCCCATACTTGGCTGGGGACCATGCTCCTGCCCTGAACCTGCCGGACAGGAGGGAACCGAATCTTATGGCTGTAGATTGGCATCTTTAGCAAACCTAGACCTAAACACAAATCTGTAAAACTGGGGGGAAAAAAAAAAAAGCCATTTTTCCAGGCTCCCCTTTTGGCTCAAACTCCTGGGAGAGGTTTGGGTTGTCTTACTTCACCTGGTCCTGTTTTGCCCAAGTGGAAAGATGTAGGTTTGCCAGCCAGGAAATCAGCAAAACAGCACGCATAGACATCCCGAGCCCCAGCAACAGCCGTTGCTGTCTCCAGAGGATGTTGAGTTGTGTGATACAGCTCCAGAGGGGTCTGTGAATGTGTCCTGGCCTCCTTGGCAACCCTTTCATGGCCCCTCGAGTTAAGATTGGAGATGTAGGTAACCAGAGCTTCCCTAAAAGCCAGAGCCTGTCTGTTCCTGCCCCAAAAGCAGTCAGATAGCTGAGGTGAGGTAACACTTCCCAGGATCGCCTTGGCACCGTGCCTCTCCCAAAGCCCTCGCTCCCTCCGCTACAGCAAGAGCCGTCTCTCTTTTCTTGATCCCTTTTCCTTCTCAGACTGGAAACCAATCCTCTGCTTTTCTTCTAGGTGTTCGTCCAAGGCCGGTGTGGTGCTTGAGCGGGAGCCTCCACCACTGCGGCTGTCCTCTGAGGACCTGGTCAAACCTTGAGGATTTCCCATCCCTGTCCCTGGTCCTTTGCAGCACACCCCTATGCCTTTTGACTCCCAGAGAGGATGTCTCTACCCAAAATCCAAATAGAAGAGGTGCTGGACAGCATGGATGCCAGCTCTGGAGGTGCTGCTCCTCCTGATGACCACCTGAGGACCCTCAAGGCGTTGACAGAGAAGCTGAGACTGGAGACCAGGCGCCCTTCCTACTTGGAGTGGAAGGCGAAGCTGGAGGAACAGGCATGGAAGAGCCCCCAGCCAGCGGGAGAGGAGGATGAGGAGGCGACCGAGGCCAAAAAGGCCACGGGGGAGACTGTCCCCTTGAGGAAGGTGCAGCTGCATCTCAATGGGAGCCCTGCCCAGGACAAGGTGACTCTTACCTCAGGGAGAATAGGCGGTTTTGAGAGCATCGATGAAGCTTTGACGTGGCTCAGGAAGGAACTGGTAAGTGGTTTCCTGTCCCTGTTAGGTAGCACACTTTTTCAAGAGGGAAAAAATAAAAAGAATGAGGAAACAAGCGACTCCTTGTTCCTACCTGCCTTCAGCCCCAGGTGAAAAGGCAACAATCAATCATTGTGTTTTCTGTGGCTGGCGGGAGCAGGAGCCACCCAGGGAAGGGAAAAGATGAATGCCAGAGCATCCATAACCTCAGAAAAGGAGCTGGGCCAGTCTCAGCATCCCTGCTGGGATCCAGCAGACTGGGGAAGCATGGTCGCTTGAACCGGTTAGGATTTTTTAGCAGTTTGCCCCCTCCCCTCCTTCTCTAATTATATCTCAATACTCAGATGAATACCGCAGGTATGAATACACCATGAATACGTGGGCACTGCTGGTGTAATAGCAATTCTCTGATGGGCATCACGATGGGCATCACGAAGGCTTCCTTCGTTAGGGCTGTAGGAAGGAAGCATGACTAGATCCATCCCCTGGATCTGCACTTGCAGCTTGTGGCTGTTGGTGGTTTAGGAACTCCCTCAGCAGGAGATTGTAAGCTGACCACTGTGTTTAAAAGTCATTAGTGGATCTAACCTCCAAGTGTTTGCCTAATTCCCCTTCTTTCTTTTTTTTTTTTTTTTTTTAACTCATAACTCTCTATAAGGTCTTGTGGTAATCTGCTTCCCCCAAGTCATTTCTGCACGGTGAGACCAAGTGCTTCCTTCTGTTTAAAACTGTTGTGGGATCCACTTGTTCTGACCATGTAATACCTAACAAATAATATTCCTTTTTCTGCTGTATGCATGATGCCAGAACCTTACCTCAGACCCCTCCTCATCCAGCTCTTACAGGTTCATCGACTGTTGGCTCCTGCTTCATTAGAAGCCAGTCCACATTTCTGTCATCCTCCCATCCCAC
Organism: Fulmarus glacialis; assembly: GCF_000690835.1. Classification (NCBI taxonomy): domain Eukaryota; kingdom Metazoa; phylum Chordata; class Aves; order Procellariiformes; family Procellariidae; genus Fulmarus; species Fulmarus glacialis. The sequence continues at coordinate 4,335 of NW_009187751.1, forward strand.
CCTTGGGCCCTATCTTACACACATGTTTATTTCTGGTAGTTATGAACTGGTAATTTCACAGAGAGGAAGGCAAGACAAAAACGTTACACCGGTGCCAGGAAAATACAGAGAGACAGGGTATGGGTGCTGGAATTCATCTTTTATATGTTGTGTTGCTATCATGGTCTTTGGCACAAACTTGGACTAAGCCAACTAGCAGTTCCCAAAGCAGCTCAGGAGTCAGCCTGGGATATAATACCCAGGAGGAAGCATGGATGCAGCACATCTTTTCTGGAGGCCACAGGAGGTCAATAGGATGGACATGACTGGATCAGGGCTGCTGCTTTTGGGGCTGGAGAATGGGCCCCGGTATTCTTCACAAGTGCAGGAGCAAGCAGAGACCAAGACCATACTTGCAGTGATCTTTTCCTTCTCCTCATTGGAATGAAAAATCTTAATTATTTGGCCCACATGTCTGGAAACAATTCATGTCACGTGGCTTTGTTTCTGTCGACTAATTGGAAGTTTGCCTGTGAGTCCCACCAGTATTTGCAACTGTTTCGACAACAGCAATATTTGCAATAGGGTCCTCGGGGACTGGGACAGCACTTACTCTTCAGATGCACTTGTGAAAATGTTTTGCTTTTGATAAGCACTGAAAGTTTTTTGAGGAAAACTTCTCATGCAAAACAATGAATAATAGTTTTTAAAAATTCTCTGCAGTTTTTGCTTCAGATAATATTTATTTGTCAACTTTTTGTTGCTCTTGTTGTATTCACCAAGATAGATTGATCTCCAGAGAAGTTATTTATTTACAGAGGTAGTTCTGGATGTCACAGTTTTGGTGGTTGAGACATTTCTCAGGACCACGGCTTTCACAAGGCAAGGGCAGTGCTTTCAGGAATCCAGGACTCTTAGGAAGAGTTTTGAGCTTATCTCCTAAAATCACTCAGCGGTCTGTAAAATCTCAGCTCCAGATCTGAGAACTGAATCTGGGTCCGTGCTTGCATCTGTGATGCAATCTTAAATCCATAGAGTCATAGAATCATTAAGGTTGGAAAAGACCTCTAAGATCATCAAGTCCAACCTTAAACCTAGCACTGCCAAGTCCACCACTAAACCATGTCCCTAAGCGCCTCATCTACATCTACATTAAATAGCTCCAGGGTTGGTGACTCAACCACTTCCCTGGGCAGCTTGTTCCAAGGCCTGACCACTCTTGCAGCAATGAAATTGTACCTCATGTCCAATCTAAACCTCCCCTGGTGCAACTTGAGGCCATTTCCTCTCATCCTATCGCTTGTTACTTGGGAGAAGAGACCAACCCCCACCTCGCTACAACCTCCTTTCAGGTAGTTGTAGAGCGCGATGAGGTCTCCCCTCAGCCTCCTCTTCTCCAGGCTAAACAGCCCCAGTTCCCTCAGCTGCTCCTCATCAGACTTGTGCTCCAGACCCTTTGCCAGCTTCGGTGCTCTTCTTTGGACACGCTCCAGCACCCCAAAACTGAACACAGGATTCGAGGTGCGGCCTCACCAGGGCCGAGTACAGGGGCACGATCACCTCCCTACTCCTGCTGGCCACACTATTTCTGATACAGGCCAGGATGCCGTTGGCCGCCTTGGCCACCTGGGCACACTGCCGGCTCATGTTCAGCCGGCTGTCAACCAGCACCCCCAGGTCCTTTTCACAGTGGACTTGATGTGAACCCCAAGTCTCAAGATGCCTAAAGTCAGTAAGAAGCAGATTTTCCTTCTCAGAGCTCTGGATTTTAAAAGATTTAGTTTGTTCTTTCAGTTTCTGCCCATGATGGAAGTATAAATTTTCTCAGAGTCCGATTCTACCCTTTAGACTGGGGTGTGGTATATAAACCACTATCTGATGAAAACTAGAAGTTTAAATTAAAGAAGAAAAAGGGCAAAGCAAACCCTAATTGTTCCTCACTTTCCATTTTCCTGCCTCTTAATTATACCAGTCTTTGCTGGATCTGGACGTGACTCATGTAATTTAGAACAATTTCCCCAAAAGAGAGAGCATGTATTTGACTGACCACACAGCTAAATGGCTATGTTGGAGGCACTATTGTTGGGTAAGAGCTGCCAGCAAACAGTGAGAACTCAGCGAGGCCATCGCATCACAGGATGCTGGAACAAAAAGATGCATTTCACATTACATTTCAAGGGTGAAACCCAGTTTCTTTTCCAGTAAAGGAACAAGCTTCCACACATCCCAACACAGCCAGGATTTTTCCTTGTTTATCCCCACATTGTGACAGTAAAGCAAACGGGAAGGCTTCAGAGCAGGATATGGTTATATCTAAATTTCTACATTTATATAAGGCAGGAGCCAAAGCCAGAAAGGGCAGCATCCCTCAGACGGCACCCTGCTCGGGGCAGCCAGGCAGGGGTCCAGCACCCCACACCTTGGGTAAGGTCACCCTAAGTGGGCAATCAATCCTTCTGGTCTAGTTTAACATAGGAGGCCATAGACCTGGGAGCACCACGCAACCCAGCCTTGCTCCAAGCAAGTGTGAGTATCCCGGGCAGCTTTCTGAAGATCATCCAAAAATGATCCAGTAGTCATAGCTGGGGTGAAATCTGTCCCCATCACGCTGTCCTCTGCTGCAGGATGAATTCTTCTCCACTCTACACAGTCCTCCATGAGAAGTCATTTTAGAGTATGTAGGATTCATCTATCCAATGAAAGGGCAAAAGCTGGTGTGTATGGAGATTTCTATCCAGGAAAGAAGTACACCAGCCCACGTCCTTACTGAATGAAATGCAACGATGCAGGACATGCAGTCCCATCGCCCACACTGTGCAACCCTCATCACAGCTACTGGCGTATTTAGGCTGGGTTATTTCAATAGCATGGTCCCAGCGTGGTCTTGGCTTGTACCAGTTAGGATCCTGCCAAACAGTTAGAGCTTCAGCAGTTTGCACATGCTGGGGGCTGTTCTCAACAGGCAATTTGTACGCGACCACCCAATTTTGGAATTAACTCTATCCCAGCCAAAACCAGTATAGACAGCAAAGTGAATTTAGTAGTATGTGTGTGCCCAAACTTCCCCTTGGCCATGGTGCTACAGAACAGGCCATGGCATGGGTTAGTTGCTCGGTCAAGTGATAGTCCAGGAGTGCCCAGCTTTAAAATTAAACTTCACTGTAAAATCTGTTGCATTACTCCCAATCCACGCAAAAGGGGTCATCCAACGCTGCCAGGAATCTGCCTCCGTGTCTCCAGAGTCTGCTCTGGTTCAGGGTTCTCATGTTCAGAAGTGAAGGACAAACCCAAGGTCTTACCGTGCATCTGCTGTTCTTGGTCCTTCACCCCGCATGACTTGTCCCAGGACCTGATTCCGCATGTTAAGCCCTGGCCCCGGTTTATAGGATTGACATATGCCCACTGAGCTCCAGCCAGCCGCGTCAGCTGGGACCTGCTGAGAATCTGGCCCCGAGAAGGTGATTTATTCAGACATGCAAACTCCTGCTCTTGTTTTCGTGCTGAGAGGCTCTGTGGAGGTGTACGAGCAAATCGCAGCACTCGGCGTGTGCTGAACC
>NW_009187751.1:7899-25067 GCF_000690835.1 Fulmarus glacialis
CTGAACCGCCCCGGGGCTGCAGTGCTTCCCTCCCCAACTCCCCTGCCTCTTCTTTGCCCTCGTGTTTGCCTTTACACTGTCAAGTGTGGCTGCTCTTCATCAGTGCTGAAAGTAAAGCCATCACCAGCCAGGGTATGGTGACAGACCCAAGGATCAGAGTGGACAGACTGTATTTTCTTCTTTGTTTATGAAATTTGTCAGAACAAATGTTTACATGTTCTAAAATTAAGCCCACAAAGTCCTCTTCCTCCCAAATGTGGTTAAAGAACAAAACTCTGCTATGCACTCGGACATTTTAGGACAGTTCTGACTTTGTCCCAGTAGGAAAATACGCTTTCCATCTCAAATTTACCAACGTGAAATCTGAGGGGTGTGAGCCAGAATGCAGGAAAGACTTTTGAAAAGGGACACAAATGTTTGATGCTCTCTCCTGGGAAATTGTAAAACACCTATGTCCTGTTGGTCAGACATTTGTTATTAAATATTGACTGCTATTACCTCCACTTGGGATACCGATATTGGCTGAACAAGAACTTAAGTGAATTTAAATAACAATTTGGCACCACTGATGCTCTCTCCTGGGAGATTGTAAGACACCTGTGTCCTGTTGGTCAGACATTTATTATTAAATATTAACTGCTATTACCTCCACTTGGGATACTGATATTGGCTGAACAAGAACATAAGTGAATTTAAATAACAATTTGGCACCAAACCGTGTTGACATAAGCCTCATTGCAGATTGCTCTGTGGTTGTTCAGAGGTGGAGAGGAGGAGAAGAGCATGGATATGGTGATGGAGACTGACCTGCATTGGGAGTCCTCTGCTACATAGCAGGTCCAGGAAGGATTTGTCTGTATTTGTATTTAAAGCATTGAAAGGACATGGGCACAGGCATTGGAGAGGGGTCATCTCTACCATTAAATTGCTAGAATTGGGGCACAGTTTAGGAGTTATCACAGAACAGGACCATCCCCAAGGGGCAGCTTGGGTGCAGCCACCCTGGTTTGGAGAGAGAGGGATTTTCACGGGGTGGTTGTGGATTTATGTGCATAGCAGAAACGTAACTGCAGAAAACATCTGAGAAATGATGTGCTCTTCTCCTGTGTAAGCCCACGTGTAAGCCCACTGAGATGTCCCTCTGTTTGCCTCATTCAGATGCTGAGCTGCCAGGCTTTTCCTCTGGCAGTGGGCTTTGTCCTAGGTACAGCATTCCCAACCCTGAATGCATTTTAGCACCCCTTAATTTAACCAAACCCAGAGGTAGCTAACTCCCCCAGGAAAGGTAATATGAAGATTAATTCTGAGGGAGTCAACACAGACTAAACTCAACACTGAAGAAGGGTGAGATTTGGGACCCAGGTCAGGCTCTGCAGGTGTCAGCTGGTGGAGGTATCCTGGACTTTGGTGGTGTGTAACTCCCAGGCACTGCAGAAGGAGATTAGATACCTCGTCTGGGGCTGTGGGTTGCACCACAAAGGTATGAGCATCTAAAATTAGCCACGGCAGGGTGGCATCTGAGCACCTTTGAAGATGAAACCTCAAACTAAAACACAGACTTAACTGACTTCTCCGAAGTGTTTGGCAAGGATCTAATAACTGGCCTGTGCTTCTCCGTGCTTGAATCCAAGTGCCTGCACTTAGTTAGGAAAGCACCAGTTTAGATCTAAGTTTCTTTTGATCTTTTGGAAATAAAAAGGACTAGCCCCATGGGAGCAGCCACTTCTCCACAGACCATCACCCTGAGCTTCATGGACCACAGACTGGGATGCTGTCCATGGGGCACTTCTCTCTTGAGAAGAGGTCCCAAGGAGCCCCACACCTCCACACCACGAGGTGCTTTCTACTGATACATCCCTCCATAGCAACGCAGAGAGATGGACCACTGGCAATGGGAACATTACTGGTCTTCCTCTCTGTGACCATACGGTTAAGGCAAACTTGAAGGCAAGTCTGGGCTATTTCTACATATTTGGGCTAAGCAACCTAGACTGACAGCAGGCAAGGATATATCCAAAACTTTCTCTCCCTCCCCCATATTAAACATCCCTGGGAGACTCTGAGGTTCAATCCAAACAGGTTCCTGGGTTCATAAGACTTTGGGCCTCTGGGGTCCAGCTTTGTGAATCAGCCCAGGAGCTGCAGTATCTCCTCTGCCAGGAAGGACCTGGGTTTGTTTCCCCCTCCCACCCAGGGAAGTTCAAATCAGCAGCTTGTCCATCCCAATAGCGTGCTCCAACCACGCAGATGAAGGGCAGCTCTTTGCAAGCTGGAGCTGGGCGTGCAGAAAGAGGCAGAGTGTGTTAAAAAGTGGTTTGTGTGAGCAAGACTCTTCCTGCATTTGGCATGTGAGACTCGAAGGAAGCAAAATGCATAGCTTCTGCTGGGTGCTCCCCATGGGTTTCTCCAGGACGTTGCTGGCTGGGTGCTTTCCATGGGTTTCTCCAGGACATTGCACAGAGTGTGTGGGATCATGCTGTCATCCTACACAGATGAACTGGTGCATCGAGTTACTTTGTGGTGACTGGCCCTGTGGGTGAATTGTGTAAACCAAAAACCCACGGCTTCCCATGATGTGACCCCTGTAACCCCATTATTTCTTTCCATGAAGCTTTGTGCAGCTCTGCTGACCTGACAGTGCTCCTTTTAAAAAGAGATCATTCATCATTTTTAGCAATGGTTTGGTCCTCAGCGTGGGATGGATTGAATGTTTCTAGTACTTGTGAGGAGCCTCTCAGAAAGGGAATGAGATGAGGATTTCTGGGTTCTGACCCAAATTTTGCTAATATACTCCATGGTTTTGAACAAAGTGGGGTTTAATGGCACAAGTCCATGGAGGGAGGACAGGGCGTTTGCAGCTTGAGCCAAGCCCAAGTGAGTGGGAAGAGTGAGAAAGACTATTGCCCTGCAGAGCAGCCCACTTCTCCTGCCCACAGTGAGGCCTTTTGTGCTCTGCCCCCTGCCTAGTTTTCACCCCATGGACCTACCTCCACAGGACCTGTCACCACGCGAGGAGCTCCCAAGCCCTCGGGAAGCCAAGGCAGACTCCCAAGGGGCGCAAGCGGTGACTGCCCTCATCACCTGTGCCATCTCCTCATTGTGCACATCATCCTTTAGTCAACCATTGCCAGGTTTTGTTCTTCACCCATCCACCTTTCTTTCCTGGAGGGCAGAAGAGGACTTTATCCCCCTGGGAAAGCCTTGGCTGATGGTGCACATCTGACAGGTCACCCTTATTTCCCTGTTCAGCCCCAGAGCACAGCCAGGCAGGACCGTGTCTAAGATGGTGTCACAGCCTAGATGATCAATGTAGATGGGTGGTGGGTTTGCCCCATGCCACGTTGCCCCCATCCTACAGGTCATTTGGCTGTGGAAGAGGCTGGTTCAGCAAATGTCAGGGTCAGCAAGTCCGATGGGGGTGAGGAAGGGTGACTGGAGATGGAGCACCTGAAGGACGTGCCCTGGAGAGCTTTGTCTTCCAGCTTGCGTGAAAGTAAGACGGCTTCCTCAAAAGACAGGGAAAGCAAGAAACGGTCAAAAAGTGGAAAGCTGGCTTGCAAGAGAAAAATAGCAATTTCCAACTTACATCCCTGTCCTCCACAATGGCCTCATAATTGATTTTTAAACCCTTTTTGGTGTTGTTTGTTTTTTTTTTTTTTAAATCCCACATTCCTCAAAGCATTTAATGAAAGCATTTGTTGACATTTCTTATGTAGCTAGATAAACTGACAAGAAAGAATGACCAAGGGTCAGTTCAATAACACCCACGATCGCCTTCCTGATAAAATGTCAAGTTGCAGCATTCATTGTGAAACACGGAAAAATGTCGACAAAATGAATTTTTTTTTCATTGCAACTCAGGTGGGAGAAGAAAAACCTGCCGAGTGGCATAACTCTGCTGAGGGCACAGGCTACGAGGTCTGCAAGGAAATAGTGTTTTTTTGAAGAAGGTAAATGGCCACAGCCCTGCCAGACTTTATGAGAGAGAGAGAGGGAGATTCACTCTGAGATTTGTACGAAGGTGACTTAATCCTCTCCAGGCAACCAAGCTGGAATCCAATCGCTGGCTGAGAGCACCAGGCAAAGTCCTCCAGGGTGCCTCCATGATGCAGGGGTGAGAAAAGCCTTGCCTGGCTTGGATTAACTTTCATTATACTCGTGTCAGCTCCCAGCTCAGGCTCTGAGCATAGCATTGCAAAGGGCTTCCCGACAGCTGCAGAAAACAGCTGAAGCAAAGCCAGGCTTCCCTGCAAGCCCTTCAGCCTCCTTAGGTGGCTGCTTTGCCTTGCCGTGAGACTGGGAATGCTTCAAGGGGCAATCCCGATGTCTTTGGAGGCATTCCCTGGAGGAGGAGGGATTGTGCCACAAGCTAGAGCAACCCCGAGGGTGCTCTGGTTGACAGCCTTGTTGCAGCAGCCCATGCATCAGGCATCAGAAAGGTCTCGTGTAGAAATACCAGGGCCACCTGCGGAACCTCCCAAGGGGAATTTTCCCTCCTCCCTTCCTTTCTGCAGCTTCATGTATAAGCCACCAAATCAGGAAAAAATTTATCCCCCACCCCCAGAGCTACATCTGTACTTGTAAATCAAACAGCTCATTTTCAGGCCTGGAGGCAAACTGGTATGGTTTGGCCATGTCCATGCTGTTAAAATCCAGACAAAGTGGCTGTATCCCAAATGCCTTCTGAGGATGAATCCCTCTGTGTTAACTCCTGACGAGTGCCTGTGGGAAATTGCTTAGAACTGTGAGAGCTGGCCTCAGCTCAAAGGATGCCAGGACCTTGCTCGCAATCAAGTGGAGAGACTTTGCTGTAATGCACTATTTAATGTATTGCTATAGATGTAGTCTGGGTCTGTTTCTGAGCTCGTTCAAACCACAGGGAGACAAGAAACTGGTGATAAAAATCAAAGGAGCGAGGTAAAGGATGGATTTGAGGTCAGGGCAGCACCACACCGCAGCTGGAGATGAGCTCAGGGCATCATCTCAGGCACTGGGAAGTCAGCGAGGACAGCACATACCCAGGGAGTCATTGGGAGGGAAAAAAAAAACAACAAACAAAACAAAATCAGGAGCTTTGGTACCAAGGGGTTCCTTCCAGTGCCAGTTCGTGTCCTGCGATGGTGAAAAAAAGGACATCGCATCGGGGCAGACGTAGGACTGGTTTCCAGTGAGTTTTGCTCCTTCCTTGTCTCCAGTAGTTACAGAGAGATTTAAGCCGCGAGGTTTGCTAAGAGCTGTTTGGCTTCTCTCCCACCACCCTCTTTTCTTTGTGGCTTGTGGTTTGTTGCTTTTCTGTGAGGAGGGATGTGGGGTGAGACGCGGGGATTGTCTTCTTGGCATCTGCTGTTCTAGCTCTGCCTGCTCCTGTTCCCCAGACAAAGGCTGAGTCTTGCACCAAGTGTTCACCTCCTTCCTTCACCGCCCCCAATATCCTGTGGCAATAAATTTTCTGCTTAATTATAAGTTGGAATTTTAAAAAAAAAAAAAAAAAAAAAAAGCTCTTTTCTTTCATCACTTCTGAATCTTCCAGCTTCCAAAGTTAGGTGCCAGGGGAGGAAAAAACCCTCTGTAACACTTAGCTCATTAGCCTGTGGGATAGTTGTTCTCTCTCCTGTGGGAAACCGTGGAGGTCCCATCCCAAGAGCCACTTCAAATCAGCGAGATAAGCCGTGGGGGATGTGGAGGGCCGCGTTCCTGGCCGTCGTGAACCAGCTCTGATTTATGCAGGCTGGAAACCCGGGCCAAGTATTTGGGGATCGGTTCTCTGGGGTTCTTTTAATTGGTCCTTTCCACCTTTAATTGCTACTTCTCACTGTGGCTGCTCCCTTATGAGCAAAATTAATTTGGGGTTTGCTTAAGGTTGAGATGGAGGCTGTGAAGCTTGCGCTGATAGATACCTAAGCCAACAACGTTGGTATGGCTGTCTATAATTCCAGTTTCCTGGTGCTCCTGAAAACCTGAGCAGGCACAGACTTCCTGAACACTAAAAATTCACCATCCTGAGCTGGTATTTGACTGGGATGCATGGCTGGCTTGGAAGACCCCCATCTCCCTTCCAGTTCTTTGCAATGGGTTAGCATCTCTAGATGAGTTATATTTCCAGTTATTTGGTGCAGCCTCTAGCAAGAAGCAACATGATGAGCAAATTTGCTGTGCCCTTGCCAATACCCTCTTCCCTCCCCACCCTCTGTCTTGTGTTTCAGGCAGAAATGCGCCTGCAGGACCAGCAACTGGCGAGGCAGCTCATGCGCCTTCGCAGCGACATCAACAAGCTGAAGATCGAGCAGACCTGCCACCTGCACCAGCGCATGCTCAACGATGCCACGTACGAGCTGGAGGAGAGGGATGAGCTTTCTGACCTCTTCTGCGACTTCCCCCTCGTAAGCTCCTTCAGCCTTTCCACGCCACTCAAGCTCATCGGGGTCACCAAGATGAACATCAACTCCCGCCGGTTCTCATTGTGCTGAAGGGGAGAAGAAGAGGGAAGGATGGGGGAGAAAGAGAGAGAGGACTGGGCAGTGCCAGGGCTCTCTCCGCCTGACGGCTGGGGGAAAAGAGGCCAAAGAGGGGCAGAGGGAACGGGAGCAAACAGGGAACTCACAGCTGGTCTTGGTGGCAGGGCAGAGCAGCAGAGCTGGGCACTGAGGTGGCGCGGAGATGCTCGTTGAGAAGATGGGACTAGCACGGAGGAAGCGTGGAGAGCATCTGAACCCAACATGTGCACTTAGCCTGCTCCTTTGCAAAGTCCCTTCTCCTTCTCTTCCCCCCCCAGTAACTAAGAGAACGCAGCTCCAGTGTGACTGTTTGTACTCAGAAATCAAAGGAGCGGTGTGTCAAAGACCAACCACAAAGCAAAGCAAAATCCCTTTTCTTTTCCCCTTGACCTCCTCCCAGGCTAGAGCTGTCTAGAGTCACTCTCCTCCCTGGAAGTCTCTTTGGGCATCCATCTTCAGCCTCTGCTGACCCAAGCACAGGGTCTGTGGGGCTATTTCAGGTAGGAAGCTGATTTCCAGTGGAAAGGAGCCCTCCCAGCAGGTGAGGGATTGTGGGTTAAATGGTATGCAGCTCCAAGAAGTGGTGAGAAGATGTGTTTCTTGACTTGCTTCATTGAGTCCAGTGTACTCTAGTTTAATTTTGCCTGTGGTATAGATTACGGACAGATCATGGACACATTTATATAGAGACTCCAGCCAACCAGAAGTCTCCGGTGTGTCCTAGAAGTTATACCCAGAGCAATACGTGTTCCTGATCTTGTTGTCAGCAGTGGCCACAAGACACCTTGTGGTTACCCCCGCAAACAGGACGGCAAAGGAGGTAACTTACACCCAAGACATCTCATATCAGAGAAATCACCCCAGGCTGACATTCCCCCAACAGCAGCACCAGCAAATCCTGGATCTTCTGTAGCAACACGCATCCATCAGAGAAAGGAACTTCAAGAGGAGAAAAGGGACTTTTGTGTAATGAACATAAAGTTATAAAGACTATAAAATTAAAGGGAGAAATATTGCTGTGATGAGCTTTGGACCTGCAGCAAACACATTCCCTCCTTGCTTGGCAGTATGTAAGATGGATGCTATATTTCCTTGCCTTTCAGTGCACACAGCTGCACACCTACCTGTACACGGCACGGAGGGCAGAGACACCCATGGTGTAGCCCAGCAAGGGCAGGGACTCAAGAGGTCTAGCCATGGCAATCTTGGGACTCCTGGCACCCAAGACAGTCTGTCTAGAGGAAGCACGGGTGCCTCTAGGTTCTCCCTCCTGTGCCAACACCTCTCCTGACCGTGTCAGAGCGGTGCAGGCTCTCAACCCATCGCCCCAGCCCAGCTCTGCTCTCCGCCGCATGCCCAAGCAGAGAGCTCTGCGGCTGAGTGAACGTGACTGTGTCCACGCAGCACCAGCCCAAGCCCTGGGGACAAGCAGGAGATGCAAGCCAGCGCTGAGCTGAAAGCTGTGTGGCTGTGTTGACGTGCCTGTACCTGACTGTGTCCGTAAGCTGTGTGTGTGCATACGTTGTTGTGTGTGTGCATGTGAGCAGGATGCCTCTCTCGGGAGGTTGAGTGGTGGACCCACGTCTTTGTGCCCAAACGTGATGTGAACCAGAAGCTAATGAGACTCTGCCACGCCTGGGAAGATGCAATGAGGCTTCAAGACCTGGGGTTTCCACAGAGAGCTTAGATCGATGCAGAGAAGACAAATAATTCGTCTGCCTCCGCAGGTTTCTGTGGGAGGAACAAATTAACATCACAAAGGGGTTCACAGCCACATGGGGCTGGGGACTGGCAGGGACTCTGGAGCTGAGTTCAGTCCTCTATCTCCCATAGTACGTAACCACTCGGTGATGCCTCCTCCTCCACTTCAAAGCTCACTGAGTATCATTTCTTTCTGCTAAGGAAGGAGGTATTTTGGGCACTGGAGCTCTATCTATACCAGTAAGTTAATCAGTGCTGTGCCTGGGTGCTGAATCTTGTGCTGCCCAGACGGTGAAGGTTTAATTGGGTTGTGGCCAGACTGTGGCCTCTGGACAAGACAACCAGCCACGATGTCGTTTAGTTTACTAGTAGAGAAATAGCCTTATTTCCCCATGGACATCTTGAAAAAGAAAAAAAATCTCATTAAAATTCTTCTTCGTTTACTTTTTTAATTAAAAAAAAATCGATTCATATCCCACATGTTGATTTTCAGAGGCATTTTCGATCAAAAGATAGCAATGACGACTTTTCAGTGAAAATAATGCCTTGGAAGAGGGGGACTGGTTCTCTCTAGGATCAGCTAGAGTCGACTATAGGGTGGACCTGCCTTTGGGCTCTTGTCTGGTAGCCAAATGCAGGAGGTTAGCACAAGCACAGTCTTAGGAGGTCATTATATGTGGCATTAGAAATATCAGACGTCTGGGTTCCAGACATGTATTTTCTGCATTAAGTGGAATGGGGGATGGTTATAACTGCCAGCTGTTCGTCGAAATGCACAATTTTTTAATTATAAAATTATGTCTGTATTGATTTCTGCCTCTGGTCTCTCACTGTGTTCAGTGGCTCCAGCTCTGCCTGCAGAGTGGCTGGGGAAGCACCAGTCTGGTGTGTTCAAGGTTTACAGGTGTGCAAGGTTTCCAGTCAGGTTTCTCTATCCACACACATCACTGGGACACCCCTACAGATCCATCAGCAATTGCTCCGCTTTGCAGTCTGGAGGAGATGGGAAGAAATTAAGGTGGGAACACTTATTACATATTTAGACAAAAATGTATGGGAAAGAAAGCCAAACAAAAAAAGAAAATCTCACTCTTTTATGTTAGGTGCTGTTTGTTAGTCAGCCACTGAGTCAAAAGTGAGTCCAGGCATTTAAAAATATATCAGACTAGGGAAGAAAAATAAATAGAAGTATGTCTGATTTTTGCTGGACTTTGTTTAAAAAACCCGAGTCATCCAAAGGTTGGGTGTGCCTTGAGAAACATGAATTCAGGTCACTGCTCCCACCACAAAATTCCCAGAAAAGAGCCACCAGGTCTCAGCTGTCTGCAATGAGATGATTCATGCCCTCGAGTGCCAGTTCCTCTCCTTGTACAAGTGGCTTAGAGCCACATCCCCTTTCCTAGGTGACCTACGATGCCTGCAGAGAAAGGCTGGTGGCAACCAAGGTTGACGTTTCTGGGGTCCATCCTGAAAATACCCTTTAATGTGACCACATGTGTGGACCACCAAATCAAGGCCATGGTATCTCCATCTGGAGCACCAATGGCATCGCGGTGGTGGCTGCTGCTCCATCTATTTGAAGCTGGAATCTACTGGACATTGGTTCAAGGGTTGTCCACAGCCACCCAGCAGTGAGACGTGTTCTGCTCTGAAATTAAAGAGCAAGTATAAGACTAGTCCATGTAAATAATTAACTGCATTTTTGATTTAGACGTCCAGACTGGAAGACCACGGATTTCTCCAGGCTAACTAGAAGACTGAATTTCAGATTTTTTTTTCTTGCCCCAAAAAGCTCACGTATATGCAAGTTTTGGAAGGGGGGAATCAGTCTAACATTTTAATTAGTTACATTTTGCTTTTACTTAAAAGAGTTCTAAAAATCTTAATTTAAAACTGAAGCCATTAACACCTCATTTTCATTGTTTTGTAACGAACAGTTAAAATATTTTCCCTGAAATAGCCTTAATGAAACTTTTCCACTCTCTTTCTTCCAGTCGGTATCAGCCATTCATCTAGCTAGACCCAATCCCTGAAGTTTTAGTCAACCCAAAGCTCTATATATTTTTCGGCATGAAGAAATCCGTTAAAAACAAATTGGCCCAGCTTGATTTCTGACTTCCTTTGGGTCAATTAAGAGGAAGCACAAAGCAATTTTACACATTTTAAGTTACGGTCAACTGGCCACGCTCCCTGGCTTGGTCTGGGGACGTACTAATGGACAAGACCTTGCTCGTCTGTCACAGCCCCAATGCAGCAACGATGAAAAAGGTCATTGTTCCTAGGAGAGTGCCTCATTCCTCACTCTTTTGGCATTGGGAAGTGCTATCATATAATCAGTGAGTGATTTGTATTTTGATGTCTCCCACAATTCCCTCCATATAACCCTTAACGAAATTCGATAGAGATAGCGTCACAGAAATGCCCCGATAGGTCCCACTTACACCACGAGAGCCAGGGAATTACATGTTTAAGGACTTCAAGACTGAATTTTCATATTTTCTCTGCTACACGGTATTTCAGCTATCACAGTCTAACCTCTTCTATATATATATATGGAAAAAAAAACCAGCTGGAGTATTCCCAGCACCTTGTGTTTTTTTTTTTTCACAGACTGACGCTGTCTGCTAAGTGGGTTCTATTTTAGAATAAGGAAGACAGAAGGGGGGGGAAGAAAAAAAAGGATTGCAAGGAGGAGGTGGCAGGCTACACACTGGAACCAGAGTCAGACTCGCTCCCCTCGCTGCACGTTTTACAACCAAGTGCCGCGTCTGAGGAGTTACGCACAAAGGAGCGAGGCATCCCAAAACCTCAGGGAGAAATCACCCCTTGGGCATTGCTTATAGCCCAGCCGGTGTCCAGAGGAGTCATGCAGAAGCCCAAAGGAGGAGCAGCACTGAAAGATGTGCAAACCGCTCCTGAAATCCTCACCGGTCTCCATGCGACCCGGGAAATCTGGAAAGCTCAATAACACCGGCACCTCCCTCCCCTCTCTGACCAGGGGACACCCCTGAGCCTCAGACGACAGCGCTCATTCACGTGAAGCTGGGCACCAAGCCGTAATGGTTGGATGTGGATTTTAAGGTGAGCGATGACCAGATTTGGGGCAAACTCTTGATTTCAGGCTTTCATCTCTCATCCTTTCAATCTATTTTATGAAGAAGGACCAAGACAGCCGCTCCATGCCCCCATCACTCAGAGCAGCCGAGACCTGGCCTTGCCCCATCCTTGCAAAAGGCGGATGGTGCGGAGTCCCTGTGGTCCGATCCTTGGGGCAGCCAAACCATCCTTGGTCATCATTGCCTTCAGCATCTCTATGTGCTGCAAAACACTCTGGGTCAGCCACCGCGAGAGGTCTGCAATGCCCAAGCCCCAAGATGTTGGTGGAAGATGCCCAGTGCTTCACCGCTGCCCCTTTCCCGACACCCCCTCTCCCCGGTGGCTGTCTTGCCCCGCGCCTGCTCTCAGAGGAGGAGGAGGAGGAGGGGGGCTATTACACAATGTTTTTGTTCCACTGACAATTTCCCTCTGCCAGTTGGAACAGGCTGCTCATAAATTGCAGCTTTCTGGAGGGGTTTCAAGAGCTTTGCATTCTTAGATCATTGTCTCTCCTCCCAGGGAGCAAAGGGGGTAGGAAAGAGCTGCTCCAAAAATGCCATGTGCTACGAAGGGGTTTCTTTAGGATGGGGTTTGCTCAGGGAGGCAGAGAGAGTTTCCTCCAACTGCTTTAGCTTGCAGCCTGGGTAGCTAAGGAGGCAACTCAATGGGAAGCAGGAACGCTGTTAACAGGGCTCTGCGGAGATCTGCAAAGGTCAGCTCCTTCATACCACCCCAGAAAGGTAGTTAGAACAATTATCCTTTGATTATAAGGTGGAAAATGAGGCGTGGGATGCCCCAAGCTGTGGCTGCTCGGTCTGAGATACAGTCTGGCCTTTCAGATGTGACCGCCTTGGCATGCTCAGCATGTCCTTTGCCACCCTGGCAGCTGCTGGGACTGGGCTTTTAGACAAAAGCCTTTCCTGCAGGTGAATTAAAATTGGAAGCCTGTTGCAAGGCGTTTAACCAAATCAGAGGGATCAAGTTCTTAATGCTATTAAGCTCATCCTGTGAACCCAGCAGCTTGTTAGACTGCCCTGTTCCCATACTGCCAATTCCAGCCACAGCTTTGGTGGCTTTGGCAGGTGGCTTGCCAAGGGTTAGCTCTGCCTGCTCGATTGTCAGCGAGCGTGATGTTGGTCCAGTCCAGGTAGAACCGACTCAAACAGCTGGCAGGTATGGCTCGGGAGTTAGTGTAAGCCAGGGACCATCCCCAACAGGCAATCTGGGTGCAGCCACCTCTTTTGGGGTATGAAGGTTTAACCATATGAACCTCTCTAGGCCATACCAGTTGGTCTCATGGACAGAGGAGGGACCCTGGTGCTGTTCAGTTCACCGTTAGAGATGCAACATCTGCATGAAGAAACGCAGTCAGGACAATGTGCGATAAACCTTTCTAATAAAGCAGCAATCACTAATGACTCATAAGTCTTGTGAAGGGACAGTTCCCTACTGCACTTTTAAGCCAAGGCTGTAGAGACAAAGTTTTCTTGATTCATGACATACAAACCTCCCACCCAGAGGTAGGATCACTCATTTGGAGGGGAACACCAAGAGCTACATCTCCACCAGCAACCAGGACCCATTCTCTGACCTAAGCCCAAGTGACCAATCTGGCCGAGTCCATATTATTAACTAAAAACAGGGCAGCCACAGATGAAACTCCATTTTAGGAATGGTCCCTGATCCAGCCAAGCTCCCAAACCTTGCCTGGGGATCGTTGTCCCATGCCTAAACCATGCCAAGGACTTGTGATGACCACTGAACAGTTGAACTCCAGCACCTGGAAATGCTCCTCAGCTGTTTGGTTTGCTAGCACAAATATAGCCACAGCACAAAACCTAGCAAACTCCTAAAGAAGTTGTTCTTCCCTGCTCGGGTCTCTTCTAAGCCCACCCAACACAGACAGAGGACCCCAGTCCTCTCAGATCCCCATGGGAAAGCTTGGCCAGCTTGTTAAGAAAGGTGACTATAAAATCTGAATTATCTTCATTAGCTGCCAGTCTGCTCTGAGCGGTGGTCCCAGGGATGCCAGGATGCTCCCTAGACATCTTGGTAACAAGATGCAATCAGCCAAAAAAAAGAGAATTACTTATCAGACTGTTTCTTGTCATGTAGGAGGAGAGGACGGCAGAGGGAGGATGCTCCAGGGGCCCGACGGGGAGGAGCAGCAACCTCTTGCACCTCTCCAAAGGATGGTACCAGTGTTCCTGGAAATCCCTCCTGCAGGCAAAAAACAACCACCAGAAGGAAATGAAAGATCTCCCACTGTGTGCCCTGGGTGGGATCAGCCATGATGTCACACAAGAGCCAAGCTGAGCCCCTGCTCTGGGCAAAGGGGAAAGCTTCAAGCCAGGGGCTGGCTATATGTAGGCAGCCACACTGGCTGGGAACAGCCCTTCTTCGGGTTTTTCACCATTTTCCTACCCATTTTTTTTCCATTTTCTTATCCAGAGGGAGGAAGGATCCCCTGGGGTGAACCTTATTTGAGAGTAACCAGGCCAGAAGGGGAAAGTGATGCTTCAGTGGTCAGGGCAGTCCCCAGGAGAGTGGAAACTCTGGATTTCTCTCCATTTTTGTGCCTTCACAAAATATGACTGTTTAATGCAAAATATACAGAGAGACTGGGAGCCAGCTAGCTGGGCTTGCTCAGCTTGAACCAGCCACAGCAAGCCCAGGTTTCTGCAGGGTCTCTTTGTCTTCCTCACGGTTGTCCAGCTACTCCTCTGGGATGAGCAAGGGCAGGGACTAATCTTGGTGTGTGCAAGCCCCGAGATTTGTCATGTATCACAGTGCAAGGTGAAATTTGCCCCATCGTTTGTGGTTTCTTCCCTGTTTCAGGGTTCTGGCAGAGAAGGAAAGGATTTAATACCAGGACTTTAGTACTAAGGGGTTTCTTCATACCCCAATTTAAAGCCATTGCCACCGAAGAAGAAAAGCAGATTCCTCTGTCTGCTCTCTCTCTCCCTGAAGTCCCACGTCTGTTTCTGCAGAGCAGCTTGTACACCAGCCTCCATAGAACCATGCCCTGTAGCTTGGGGTCCCTGGCTCCCTCTCTTCTTGCTCTTCGTATACCCAGAAATGAATTCCTGGAGGACATGCTTTTCCAGGGCCCAAGCTGAGGCTGACCATTATAGCTCTCCACATCCTCCTTTTTCTCTTTCTTAAGATATGTGTAATGCTTGGAGACACCTGATGGGTGGACAGAGGCCAAGCACCATGGTTTTTTGTAGATGACAGGCAGCAGCCTCACAATCACATCAGAGAGCTCTGTCAGAGCACTAGGATGAATCTCATCCAGTTTCATGGGTGTAAATACATTTAATTTCACTAAACAGTCCCTAACCCTTTTCTTCCCCCACTGCTGGCTGTTCTGCCTCCCAAATGCTGTTGTTATGCGCAGAGGCTTGGAGCAAGTCTGACTTATAAAAACTGAGGCAAAAAAGGCTGTCAACCTTTTCCATAATCATCCATCACTAGGCTATTCCCCCATCCACCAATCAACCTACATTTTCCCTGAAGTATGCTGTTAAAATACTTGCAAACCTCCTTTTTTTTACTCTTAGCATCCCTGGGCAGTCTTTTCTCCAGCTGGTCTTTAGCCCTTCTGCTTTTATCCCTAAGTACCCAAGCAATGTATTTGCGTTCTTCTTTCATTTTGTCTCCTTATTTCCATTTCTTGTATGCTCCCTTTTAGCAGCTCAGTTCACTAAGAAGCGTCTTAATTAGCCAAGCAGGCTTTGTGCTGAAATTCCTGATTTTCATGTGCAAAGACAGGGTTTGTTCCCAAGCTCTGAATAAGTTTTCTTTAAAAAAATCAGCCAGCTGTCTCGGACACCTTCTCCCCTCATAGCAACCTCCCAGTTCCCCAAATAAGCTGAACTCTCCTGAGGTCCAGAGTCCTCAACCCACACCTTGTCTTCTCAAGCCTCTCTCCAGATGCAAGCCCAGTCATCTCACAGCTACAAGAGACCAAGCTGCCACCCCTGACTACAATTGCCCTCTGCTCCTCCATATTTATGCGCAGCAGGTCAAGCACATTGATGGGGATGAGGAGAGGCATTGATCAAGGACAACCTAATGAGCTTGAAAGTTAGCGAGGGGAAGGCAAGGGTGGTAGTTAAAGACAGACATACACACATAGAGCCTGATGGTGCAAGTTTCTCTTTCCTAGAAAAGTGGGTTAGAAACAGGGCCAGCCCTGCTCTTGCTGGAATTGGCCTGGATCCCTTCTAGGTGCCAACCTGCCTGCTAACCCCCCTCCAGCCTTTTTTCCTTCTCTCCCGTTCAATGACCCAAGCGTGGCAGGGCAGGATTGACTTTATGCCTTGGGTTTTCTGCATGGTTTGGCCTCCTGGGTGGGTTCATCACTCCAGCTCCCCGCATGGCTGCACAAATATGTGTGCCGATGCACAGGAGAGGGGTAGGAAGGAGGGGACGGGGACAGGAGCCCTCAACTTCCCAGCACCAGCTTGTGCTGCTAGTGGAGCTACACATTGTGTCTAACTAGCAAAGAAAACACAGCCAAGGGTGAGCCCCACAACCAGCCCCGTGCTCCCTGGCACGTACCAGCAGCGCTTTCCCAAACCACACCTGGGAACTGATGGTGGCATGGGCTGGTCTCCAGCAGCAGACTGATACAGCTGCCCTGCTGGGGGAGGAAGGATGTTTAGCTATAGGTATGGATGTCATCATATGGATGACATCATCTATATCATGCCACTTGATTCTTGGGACCAGAGGATAGTTCCTGGCCTGTTTTACTTACTAGCGTAGACATAGTTACAGAGCCTGAATCCAAGGTCTTGCATTCGCCGAAGGTTCAGCTCTCCAATGCTTCAGCCGATGTGGCAAGTGGGGTTTGCAGATGCCCCCTCCCCAAGCACCAGACCACCCTGTGTTTCCTCAGCTTGGCCAGACATCCAGCCCAGCCTGCCCGAGGACGTAGGTCCAGCAGAGAGCACAGAGGCAAGCTTTTCCCCTGATAAAACACTGCCTTCCTCTTCCCTTGCTCTAACCGGTGGGAGAGTCTATATCTCCAGCCTGGCTGTCAGCATCACAGCCCATAGGAAATGAGGCTTTTGATGAGTTCAAGCCCGGCAGATCTGAGAGATGCCATCGTGGCTCACACCTCCGAGCTTAGCTCGCCTTTCTTTCCCAGCAGTGCCCTGCGGAGAGTGTTTACTCCTGCCTCCCCGCTCCCCCCCGCGCCTCTTTGTTTTCCTTTCACTGCTCAGCGGCTGCAGGGGGTTGATCACCTGCAGCTCATTAATTACGATGTGCAGCTCTCCTCCGTCTCTGCGAAAAGCAAAGAAAGAAAGGTCCCCTTTTAGCTTCTCCCCGGAGACCCGTTTTGTCTACGGGCCTCCAGTTTCCTCGGAGAGCAGCTCTGCCCCATCGCCTCGTGCATCCCGCTCGTACAAAGCCCTCTTTGTGCTGGCGCTGGGCTCCAGCCAGCCCAGGCTGCAAGCACACGCTTATCTTTAAGCAGAAGCGGCGTTACCGGCTTCAGCAAGACAGCCCACGTATTGAGATGAGGAGTGCATCGCCCCAGGCGTCCGAGCTCCTCCTGCGGGTACTCGAGAAATGCCCTGCTCCAACCCATGCTGCAAAGTCATCCTTTTTCCATGCCTTCCCCCAGGTCTGCACTCAGGGCCGTCAACACGAAGCCTCCAGGCGAGGCGATGCAGAGGGGATGGTGCTCCCGCTGCCGCGGTTGTCTGCCATCGCTTACTGGCACCAGCCAGAGGGACGTTGGGCTGCTTGGCCAGGCTTTGGGGGGCTCTTGCCAACACAGGATTCCTCGGGGGCTCATCCCAGTCTCCCAGGGTGATTGCTAAGGAGACAGGGGGAAAGTCAGGAGTGTCTGGCAACAGCACA
>NW_009187751.1:25091-30895 GCF_000690835.1 Fulmarus glacialis
ATGTCCAGGTACCTGGAGGGTTTTCATACATTGCGGAGGAGGTTGTTTTCCTGGGGTGAAGCTGTCTGAGAGGTGCAGGAGATGGGTGGATTCAAGGACTGCTCTTAAAAGAGGCAACATGGATTTCATGTCTGGAGTGGGCTCAGCAGGAGGGGATTCAGAGGGGGGTTTTTTGGGATTCCCTCTGGCCTGTTTTTGCTTGGAAAGGTGGCAAATTCCCCTGATGCTACTGGTTTGTCCTCTGCAGGCTGCACTTGCAGACATCTAGCCTTGCGTGCAAGTCGTGCCAGGCTTGTTTTGGTAGGGTTGCTTGCAAACAGACTGAGCATGAGCTCTTACTATTCCCCTCTGTGGGTCCCAGAGGGGAAAGCACGCTCCTTCACGGATAGGGAGTGCCCTTAACGTCACAGGTAACTATATCTGTGTGTTATTGTAGGGTCTTTTCTAAGGGGAACACCCTCATTTTTAATTACTGGGTTGCTGGTGAGAAGGTTTTTGCAGTCACAGCTTGATTTTTTTCCACTGGGCTGTTTGCAGGTAGAAATCATCAGCTTGGGGGTGGCAGTCCGGGTTATTTACCCACCTCCAGAGCAAGCCATGAATCCTAGGAGCGTAAGCTCTTGCCTGGCTTCTTACAGAGAGGTTTCCCTGGAGTTTTGCTGGCTCATTTTTGCAGGCTCGCCTGCATACCAGCTCTTGCTCGCCCATGCCAGCTTGCTGCTTGCTCCCAGCGAGCGTCTGTGCACCTTGCCGGTGGGTTTTGTAATGCTGGCGGTGTAGGAAAAGGAGTAAAGGTGTCTCTTAAGGGTAAGTCCCTTACAGGAGGGGGAAACCTGCATCTTCTGTCCCCAGCCAGCACTGCCTGGGGGGAAGAGAAGAAGAGCAAAGCCGTTCCCCCTCAAATCCAGGAGGAGAGCAAAAAGTGAGGGCTTGAGGGATGCGCCAGCAGCAGACAAAGGCCTGCCGAGGAGGGGAGGGAGCGAGGAGCTGGCTCCGAGGCTGCTGGCCGGGTTGCCATGGATTTTGTGCTAATCGGCCCCTTCCTTGCCTGGAAGAAGAAGGAAAAGGGAGGGTTTTGAGCATGGAGGAGCTGCCTTCGTACCTGAGCTGTCTCCTGTGACCATCTGTCCAGTGGCTGTGCCAGACTGAAGGGCCAAAATTCACCGGTATAGGATATTTTGGGAAATAAGGAGGCGATGTCCCTGCGCCAGGGATGCCTGCTCCACGGCACGCTGCTGTGCTCCTGGCTGCAGCTCGGACCCGGCCACGCTCTCCCGCAGGGCTGGCCGTGTGCTCGGATCGTGCCGCATTTGAGGTGTGGGTGATGGGAAGGGGAAATTCGCAGGAGCAGACAGCAGGGCTGGGATTTTCGGGTGCCCACCTGGGCTGCGGGATGTCTCCAGACCCCAGACAAACCTCAAAAGCTTTCCTGTTCCCCTGCAATGCAGACGTTAACACTCCTAACTCCATGAAAACGTCCCTCCTCAGATTTCGTCTGTCTCCAAGTCCCCAGTTATGTGTTCATGTGCATATTTCTCACCTTGACATGCTCAGGATGCCGTTGTCTACCTGGACCAGGGAGGATGGGGTCACGTCTGTGCTAAACCTCCCTGCCTCTAAGTGATTGCTTTTTATTAAGCCCTGGTTTTGAGAGCATCAGGAAAGCCACCCCGGTAAAGCCAAATGCGATGCTGGCTTCCCTGAGAGCACTGCTGCCTTCGCCAACCCAGGCGAGGATGCTCGCGGTGAAGTACGAGGAGTCGGGAGCTGGCATCAAGCATTCAGAAAGGCAATCACACGTCAAAGAGCTTGGGGTTTTGAGGGCTCCATGCACTGTTATAAAGGGATTATAATTTATTAACATGGCTGCCAAAACCCATTAATTGACCTCAGACATGTAAGGAGATCTCTGGCTGGGGATCAGCTTCCAGGAGGGTGATGAATCTGCTGGGTGTGAGTGTGTGCGTACCGCGATGTGAACCACGGCGCGTGTGTCTGCACGTGCCATGGTGTTCACGGTGTGTGGACGGGCGCGTGTGTGCTGCTGTGCATGTGTGTCGGCACACATCTGTGTGCTACAGGTGTGTGCATGCCCATAGACTATGCTGAACACGCTCATGTGTGTAACACAGGCTTTGTACGTGTGTGTGTGCAGGTAATGTGTTCAAACCATAATAAAGTGGTAATAAACAGCGTGTGTGTGCGTGTACCACAATGCTTGTGCACATATGTGTAGCACCCTGTGTGTGTGTGTGTTGAGCACAGCAGTGTGTGTTGAGAACTGTTTACATGTGGTAAGTGTAGACCACGAAGCACGTGCACAACATTTGCATGCACGTGCGTGTGTACCACTGTGTGCGTGCGTGCATGTGGGTATAGAAGCATAGAATAGTTTGGGCTGGAAGGGACCTTTAAAGGCCATCTAGTCCAACCCCCCTGCCATGGGCAGGGACATCTTCAACTAGAGCAGGTTGCTCAGAGCCCCGTCCAACCTGACCTTGAATGTTTCCAGGGATGGGGCATCTACCACCTCTCTGGGCAACCTGGGCCAGGGTTTCACCACCCTCACTGTAAAACATTTCTTCCTTCTATCTGGCCTGAATCTCCCCTCTTTTAGTTTAAAACCATTCCCCCTTGTCCTGTCACAACAGGCCCTGCTAAAAAGTCTGTCCCCATCCTTCTGATAAGCCCCCTTGAAGTACTGAAAGGCCGCAATAAGGTCTCCCTGGACCCTTCTCTTCTCCAGGCTGAACAACCCCAACTCTCTCAGCCTGTCCTCATGGCAGAGGTGTTCCACCCCCCTGATCATTTTGGTGGCCTCCTCTGGACCCGCTCCAGCAGGTCCATGTCTGTCCTGTGAGCTGGACGCAGCACTGCAGGTATGTGTGCGCATCAGTGTGCAAATGTGTGCGTGTCCCTTGTTGTGCACTTGTGTGAGCACAACGTGCGTGGGTGTGTAAAGCTGGTGCTGTGCATGTGGCTCACTGCAACACTCCATTTTATCTTCATTTTCAGGATGTTTCCTTGAAGAGCGCCGAGGGGCAGAGCCAGGCTCCAGAGCTGAACACACCGATGCTCCGGGGTTGCAAACCAGCCCTGGGGATGTGTCACCCTGTGGGCTGTCAGATGGGCCAAGCGTACAATCACTGCCCTGTCGCTGTGCCGTGATCTCCAGCCACCTTGTCCCTCTGTGACTGCAGCAGATGCACGGGGACAGGGGACAACCCTACTGCTCCCGGTAGCCCTTGCCATTGCAGGCAAGTTGGAGGGTGGAGAAGAGCTGTGCTGGCCATCCTTGGGGACAGGAGATGAAGCGCATCCCTTTGGTACCTAAGGGACTGAGAGCCACTGTCAGAGGATGGATCCTCATAGAATCATAGAATCATTAAGGTTGGAAAAGACCTCTAAGATCATCGAGTCCAACCATCAACCCAACACCACCATGCCCACTAAACCATGTCCCTAAGTGCCTCATCTACACGTCTTTTAAATGCTTCCAGGGATGGTGACTCCACCACTTCCCTGGGCAGCCTGTTCCAAGGCCTGACCACTCTTTCAGTACAGAAATTGTTCCTAATATCCTCCCTCGGCACAACTTGAGGCCATTTCCTCTCGTCCTGTCGCTGGTTACTTGGGAGAAGAGACCAAGCCCCACCTCGCTACAACCTCCTTTCAGGGAGTTGTAGAGCGCGATGAGGTCTCCCCTCAGCCTCCTCTTCTCCAGGCTGAACAGCCCCAGTTCCCTCAGCCGCTCCTCATCAGACTTGTGCTCCAGGCCCTTCACCAGCTTCGTTGCCCTTCTCTGGACACGCTCCAGCACCTCAATGTCCTTCTTGCCGTGAGGGGCCCAAAACTGAACACAGGATTCGAGGTGCGGCCTCACCAGGGCCGAGTACAGGGGCACATTTCATTCCCAAATCCCCCTTTCCTCCTCTACACCAGTCTCCTAAGCCTGCTCCTTGCACCGCTGTTCTCCAGCTCCTCTCCCCTCCCCAGCATCCCCTCCAACACCCTTTTTTCTCTGAAATGTCCTCAGCTGCGGGACTGAGATAAGGGCATGCGCTTGAAAAGGATGCAGATGTTCTTTATTCAGTCTTGCCTTCCAGCTGGCTGCCAGAAACTCCTACCCCAGCCCCTCCGATTGACGGAGGATAGTGCCGGTGCTGCAGAAAGCCCTGCTTGAGTGAGGAGCCGCTCGCTGGCTCGCCTGTTGGTTTCTCCTTCCTCCGCATCTCAAACAGTCAAATATTTGCCTTTCTTTGTAGCATCTTTTTTGTAGAAATGGGCGGGGGGAGAAAACGGTCTCAGTTCACCCAGCCCATCTGTCCTCTGTATCACTGTAGATCTCATTAAAAGAGAGGACATAATTAAAGAGGAAATAAATAAAAACCGTGCTGGTCCTGCTTTACTGTTCAGTGGTGTTCCCAGATATTTCTCTGTGCAGTTGTTAGTGCTTGTCCTGCACTGGCTGCATCCAAGGGCATCCCTTCTCCTGGCTGCCGTGGGGTTTGGAGCACTATATAAAAGCAAACTTCAAGTCCACAACAGGCAGGAGCTGATATTTGCGCTGCTCCTCAAGGATGATGAGGGAAGGAGCCCCAGCTGCCCTTTTGGTGGTATGACCCTTTCTGGATGGAGCTGGTTCACTGCATCCATCTACCACAGGAGCTCTGCCAGGCTGGGCTGCATCCACGCATGTATCACTTCCAGAGCTCTTCTGGACACCATAAAACACTTTTTTTCTTTTTTTTTTCCTGGGTTTTTCATAGTGACTCTTGAGATACTCGTCCAACTCCAGTGCTGCAAAATCCAGAGCTGGCAAGCATGCGGGCTGGTCTTAAAACCTACACACCTGAGCTTAGAAGACCTCTGAACTTTTTAAAACCACCACAAAAGCTCCCAATGCAATCACTTCTCTGGGCAGCTGCTTTATATTCCGAGGTTGTGGTGTTCAGGTACCAAAGCCCATAAACGAGAGGTGTAGCTGGTTTGGATCTGCCAGATCCCCTACACAAAGCCAGCGTTCTCCATCCAGGTCCCGAAGGATGGCTGTCATTTACTGGCCCACCAGTCTGGGCAATGGCAGTGGCTATCCTTACCATGGCAAGGGCCAAGTGGGCTCAGGATTTCAGTGGGAAAAGATGAAGGCAACCTTCCCTCCTTGGGATCTCATTTTGAGGGTGCATCTTCATCCTGGCCCCACTTTTAAGCTTCTGTCATGAGTGTAAGGTTTTCCTGAGCAAGACTGGGTTCAATTACTATGGATAGACCAACCCTCCATGAATTTCTCTTAGCCCCTCTTTGAATCTCCATACCCCCTGGGCTCTGCAGGGGAGAAATGCATTAGCCCAGGAGTCAGGAGGGTTTTTGAGGGCTCCCAAAGGCTTATGCTGGAGTCCAGCTGGGAGATGTCTCTATTGCACGTGCTTGGGCCAGTGCTCAGCTACCATGGCCAGGAGCAGCCCTGCTGGGTTCCCCACTGCACCATCATGGTTTCAGCCCTGGGATGAGGTTCATTGCACCCTCAGTCCTTCCCAAAAGGTGCCTGAGCTGGGGAGTGAGATGCGGGGAGGACCAGAGCCGCTTTGGCTATTGAAGCTGCAACATCATTTCCAAAGCAAGCAGCTTCCAGCTCAAGCAAAAAACAAGCCCAGACCATCCCCTTCTCCTCTTCCAGCATCCTTTTACCCCAGCACGGCAACCTCGACCAGGTGTTTTGCTCTGGGGAGAAAAGGGAGGAAGGAAGGGAGTTGCAACTCGAGGCAAAACTGGGTTAATTTGGCATGGAAGGGTTTTTTTGTCTC
>NW_009187751.1:30929-43919 GCF_000690835.1 Fulmarus glacialis
TCGTATTCCGAGCTCATTTGCTGCAGTGGGAGCTGTGCAGCCGCCAGCCGGGCCGGGAAGCAGATCTGCATCGTGATGTAGTCAGAAACTCGGGTCTCCAAATCAATTACTGACCTTCTGCTGCTCCAGAAATTGCTCAGGATGGATTTGCATGTTGGGTGTGGGAAAAGAGGGAGGATCAGCCTCATTTTCTGCCTCTCTGCTTCTCCAGCTTCCTCAGAGGCAGAGCTGTGATTTATTTGGTGGATCTGATTAATTATGCCTTGTAAAATTTCCCCATTTGTCCTGATCTTCATTCTCTTGGTATCAGTTTTGATTGTTGATGCACAAGCTGGTTTTGGAGTGTTCTTTTTTCCTACGACATGAATGACGCCGATTGTGTATCCCTCTGTTTGTTGTCCACCCCCTCTTCCCTCCAAACAACTTTGGAACCTCCTGATCCCTGCCAGTTTTGACAGAGCAGTGAACCTCAGAGATGTCACATCCCCATAAACATTTCTCAAGTGCTTTTCCATCAGTGTATTTATCCAGCAGTGGACATGCTTGAGACTAACTACATCCATACCAGTGAATTAACCAGTGCCTGGACTTGTCTTCTGTCCCAAGGCACCAAAACCATGAAGGAGGTGGATATGATATCTGAAGACCCACCTTTTACCAAGTCCTAGGGAGCAAGTGATGAAACCATCAGGGAATCCGTTTAAAACAGGTAACACAAATTAGCTCTTGGCACAGTGGGCATCAGAAAGTATAAGGATGCTGGGAAAAGAGCGAGAAATAGTCATGGGCAGCAGGGCCATAAATGGATGTTAAAGACTAGGCTGGGATGTCCTCCCTGGTGTCCCTAACCCCAGAGGTAAGGATTCTGGGGAAGCACTTGAGGATTGGTCCATGGACAGGTGCCAGATTCATGAGCTCTCCCTAAAAAGCATCTCTTTGGATAGCGTGGGCTCAAGGGACCATGCTCTGACCCTCGGGGACATTTCCTGCATCCACTCCTGCTTGTACCACCGGGATCCACACAATCCCTCTTGGCATTGATCCCCCTCTACCCAAGGGGCTGTGCAGACACATCCCGAGGGAGCCCACGGTCCAGCCAGGGAGCGGGGCGGCAGATGGAAGAAGGCAAAGACATGTGTCACAGCGCCCAGAAGTCCTGCAAGGATAGAGACCTTGGAGAACAGAGGAAATGGATGTCTCAGAGGGAGATAATTTTTCCCCCGGGAGCAGCTCTCCGTCTCCGTCTGCGTCACGTGCATAGCAGAGCCGGGAGTAGCCGGGAGCCGAGCGTCGGTGTTTGCTGAGCCGTGACACGGAGAGGCTGGTGTCATTTGTCTCAGCAAACTGGTTATTAATTCTTGCAGCCAGGAGGGGATGCATTCACATTTCCTTGGCAGTATCGTGTACTGGCCGGAAACGAAAAGGCAGAAATGTCGGCTCTTTCCACATTTAGAGAGCACACGGACACCCAGGCTCTTCCCAGCCATCCACGGAGACACTGAGAAAGCACCTGGGGTGCATGCAGTCACTGCCAACACTCAGATCTACCTAAATTAGAGGGGTGCATTTTAGCCTTTTTGAGGGGGGGGGGGAACAACCAGCAAGGAAATCCAAGCCTGTGTTCATTTAGAAATCCCTATATATGCAAACAAACATGCCCACGCACACAGTGTCAAATAAATAAGTAAATACGGGAAGGTTGCTTTAGTTCTTCTAGGGTTTTATCCTCAGCTCGCTGCTGGAGATCAGAGCATCTCCTGAATAATATCAGTACTCGGCTCAAACTCCCGGCAGGCATCGAGGGGGCTCGGGAGCTGCTCCCTTCCTCAGAGAAAAGATAGGAGGGCTTTAGGACTTGATTATCTCAGTTTATGTTAAATCCTCTCCTTCTTTTCCTGGTTGCTTGGGGCTTACGGGAGAGGGAGGGCGGTGGGAAATGCCCCCGTCAGGTGAATGCCAGTGGTAGAAGTTGCAGGCTGGATTTGGGAGAGAGGGGCAAATCTGCAGGGACCAAAGCTCAGAAGGATCCCTGAAGCTGCACGCTAGTCCCATCCCGGTCCCTCTGTGCTGGGGAATCCCGTGTCTCACCAGTGTTACTGCACTCAGAGCTCCACTGCTAATTGTGAGAGCTCAAAAGCTCCATCAAGGTCATTCAGATCTCCCCCTGCATTCAGATATCCCCTTTGCAACTGTTCCTCCAGGGAATTTGGAGGTACCAGGTCACTCCTGGGGTCATCTGAGCCAGCTCAAGCAGATTGCTGAGCCCCAAGGAGCCAACTAAAAAGCAGAGATGGCCAGTGCCAAAACTGGACTGGGGAGGAGGAACCTTCCTGGCTTTGTACGTAATGTTTTCAAGGATCACATTTTCCACCAGCACCTTTGAAGAAGGGGGCAGGACATCCATTCCCAGAAAAAGATCAGATAAAGCCTCTCTGCCTGCAGAGATGAGGAAAGGGAGGGGATTCACTAAAAGGGTTTCTGCATCCCCAGCAACCTTTGAAAAATGGTCTTTGATCAGGAAAAAAGGCAAAGAAGCTCCATGCGCTGGATGAATATTTACAGCGTTCAGGTTTGTGTCCCACGACTCCTAGGCTTCTTTCACCCACTCGCACAAGACTCCCAGATAATCCCATAACCCTCATTTATCCTTCCTAAGTATCCTTCATCCCCCATGTGCAATATTTCCACGCCCTTCTCTCCTCCGTCCCCCTGTCTCCTACCAATCCTTGGCTCTCAGGCTGTGGATTTGCCATGTCTTGGCCTTGTTTGGAGCTATACAGGTGCTGAGCAAGAGGGCAGAGGTGCTGCCCGGCTGCTGTGGATACGAAACAGTCTGAGGCACTGCCACCCCTGCCCTTCCTTCAGTGCCAACAGTAATGCATCTCCTGTCCTCCAGCCAGGAACCAGTTTTTCTAAAAACCTGCAAGAACCAAATATCTTTGAGACCTGCACCCTTAGATCAGACGTGGCTGCAATTTGTCATGTATTTCCAGGTGACTAACCTTGCAGACAAGCAAGTGGCATAGGTCTGCATGGTCATGTAAGCCCCTTTCTTTAGGAAACCCAACAAAACAGCGTTTCAGAGCCTTGAGTTGGCTGTTGGCTGTAGTGTAGTTTCATTTCCTCCAAATGTTGCTATGTAAACACTAATCAGTCCAAATTATTCAAATCACAACTGTCGAGCATGGAAGTATATTAATGAGGAAGAAAAGGGAACAGATCGGTAGAGCAGAAAGTGTCCTTTGGCTGGAGTTCGGTGGCTCTCATCCAACACATGCAACTCACACCCCTTCCTCTCCCATAGCCCTTGGAAATGTCTCTTGTTGGAAGGGAGCTCTGGGCCAGGTTGTCTAGCCCTAGGGTTTCTGGTTGGCTAAACACTAAGGGATATTTCCCTTTTCATGAAGAATATAAGCACCTTGGGGTCTGACTCCAACCTGAGACATCCCAAAGACTGGAAGGGCTCTGTCCTGCTCTGCTGCCATGTTTCCAGCCAGTGCAGGACCACCTTGGGTGGCTACTGCAAAACCAGGACGCGTGTGAGTGCAAGGCTCTGTTTTATCCTTCCGATGTGCATGTGCAGACTCATGAGTCATTTAACCATTTCCAAAGCCAGCTAAGATTCAACTCAACACCTCTTAACACCTATGGCCACCAGCCACAGCCGTGGTGGTTCCCAGAGGCAGACTCACACTAGGTCATGGTGCCTGACGCAGCTCAGGCTCATCTCTGGGAGACAAAGTGATTGCAGAAGTCTGCCACGGTGCCAGATGAGCCCTCCATGTGGTTTGGACGAAGGAAGGCACAAGCCTCCAAAGCCCAGGCCTACGAAGCCCTTGGCAAACAACGTTTCCCCGTGCAAATCTAAGTGTACCATGGCTGCAGGGCTGCATGCATTCATCACGTCCCCCTGCCTGTCTCCCCAGAGCTATGTTAAACCAGAAAGACTATGTCAGATAAGGGAAAAAGGCTCTCAACCTGCCTCAAAGCTTTACACTGCATGGCCAGGCCCTTCTTGGCCTCTAAGCACCAAAGCGTGGCACCTCACATGGGCTCTGATAACTCATACCCAGCACATTGCTACCTGCTTAGTACCCCATGTAAAGATTACAGCTAAAGGCCACAAACACCATGCCTAGACCAAAAAGGGAAGGCAGATGTTACAACAAGTTGTTGTTTTTATGTTCAGTGTTGGCAAGACTGGGAAGTCACCCAGGGTGGGTCCTTGAAGGTCTCTCCAGGCCTTTGCAGACCCACTAAGGGGATGAGCATGGTGTAAATAACACTCAGAGCTCCAGGGCAATCATCTCACATCACACCCACCCACCCAGGATAAGTTGCTAAGCTGAAACAGCCGTAGTGTGGACACCGCTAGCAAAACCTCTCCCAAAGCAGAGGACACAAGTGCACACCTCCACCAATCCCTGCCCCAGGCTGGCAGGTAGGCAGGTTGGTGCTGCTATGCCAGTCTGTGAAAGGAAACCCTAGTTGGCTTTGCTGCAGGGCAGTAGCTTCTGGAAAAGGAGTAGAAACAAGTTGCCTGGTGGTTTCCCAGAGAGGTTGAGGGATCTTCATCCTTGGAGACATTCAAGACTCAATTGGACATGGCCCTGAGTGACCTGATTTAATTAGACCTGCACTGAGCAGGACGTAGGATGAGATGAGCTCCAGAAGTCCCTTCCAATCTGAAT
This sequence comes from Fulmarus glacialis, assembly GCF_000690835.1. NCBI lineage: Eukaryota > Metazoa > Chordata > Aves > Procellariiformes > Procellariidae > Fulmarus > Fulmarus glacialis. Next base: position 35,621 of record NW_009187751.1, read on the forward strand.
TATTCCATGATTTTAAATTGCTGCTGTGGTCTGTACTAATAAAATAATTACTACCAGTCACCAGGCCAGGAATACGTTTCACCCCTGGGGGCTACATCTGGTGGGGATTTTTTAAATGAACTTTTCCAGATAGTTTTTGAACATTGCTGACACCAATACCTGAAATAGACGTGAACCACTTATCCAGAAACGTCACGGCAGAGCCTTGCAGAAGGGCTCTTCAAAGGTGGGAATGGGGATCTCTCGGGGGTTGTTCAGATTCAGCATATTGGAGCAATTTTCAAAAAGCAAAGCAGGTGTTACTTGTGGAAAGGGTATGCCAGACCCTGAGGAGGGCAAATCGACATCGTTCCATGGAAAGCTGCTGGTCTACAGAGAAAGCCGGCCAGAAATCACCTGCATCCAGTATGACATCCAACTGCAGCATATACTAAAGCAGGAAACCATCAAGTCAGCCCCTGAAGCTGGTTTTTAAACTATCTGGAAAATATCCCAGACATTAAACACTCGGAGCTGTTAGAATAAGGTCAGAAAAGAGAAATGACACTTAGGAAAGGAAGGAATGAACCCATCAATCTTCAGGCCTCAGGAAGAGTGATTTTAAAACCTTCAGGGGGAAGAATTTTGAATTTGGCCAGAGCACCATGAAACACTTCACCTAAGGTGTTTGGGTTTCCCTCTTTGCTTTGCTGGCAGTCCTGTTTTCCACCTGTCTGGCCCAGAAACGTGGAAAATCTGGGTGTTTTGCTTTGTGGCCCAGCTCCTTTCTCCGCTGAGGTATGAAAGGATCTGTTGTCCCCATCTTCGCTTCAAAGGCAGCAGCATTTTCAAGGGACAGAAGCCAAGGCCTGAGCCCAGAAGCTGGAGGAAGGTGTCTGTATTTCTCAGAGACTGACTGTTACCCTGTTTTCCACCCAGGCTCAATTCAGTTTGGAAAGTGTTTAAAAACAGATTCGGTTACCAGAACTGTGGAACTCTTTGCTGCAAGACGTTGTTGCTGCTAAAAGTTGACATGAAGTTGATGGGAGACCAGATTGTTTTGTGACAGTGAAATTCGGTGTTGGTAAACGAGCAGACAGAAACCACAGACAAATTCAGGAATACCTTGAGGCACAGCTGAGGCTGGAAGAGTACATGGGGGAAGGATATTTCAGATTTCCCTTATCCTTATAGTATTCCCTAGGCATCAGCTTCTGGACACTGTTGCAGAGATGTTGGGGAGATAGACCTAACCCATGAGGGCTGATGTTTGAAAATACAGTTTTGCATGTCTGACCCACCTGGTTTTGTATGCCCCAACCCACCAAAGATGTTTGTCTCTTTGGTCTCTGAACTCATGCAATTTAGATTCCAGCTCTTTGTGCCTTGTGTGGTCTGTTCTTATTAATAGGGCTTGGGGTTTGGTTTTAGAGGGGTAGTTTCTCCCCTAAATAAGAGGTCTTAATTAGCCTCAGCTGTGCTTAGCTGCAGCTTTCTCCTGAGAAGAGATGAGAGCGGTGGGGTCAGTGCGTGCAACTCCAGAGACTCCCAAGTCAGCTCCTGGTAGCCCACCACGAAGGAAACCATCCCCATCCATGCCTCCATACACCTGATTTCCATATGTCTATATTCTGCTCTGAGTCAATGTTTACACTGGAGCTAAACTGAGGTTGGGATTGTATTTACAAGCCCAAAATGCTTCTCTACCGATGGCTAAATCCCTGTGACTAATAAGGATGCTCTCTGCACTCAGGTAGGAGCAGACTGCCTCTCCTCCAGTCAGACCCTGCAGCAAAGCCAGTGATGTGGGTCAGGGTTGCCGCTCAGCTGCCAGCGCCTGGCAAAGCAACTCTGGGCATCCTTTTCAGATGCAGGTACCCCAAAATCCTTGCATGGAGTGTTTCCTGTGGGCTTTCAGGAGTCTTTGACATTGGAAGCTTGAAGTGGTGCAAGGGGGTTAGGTGGAAATTAAGCCATCTGTGCCAGCTCCTGAATCCCACTTACGACACGGCAAGTTGGTTTTCAAAACGTCACTGATGCTGTGGATCAGAGCAATGGCAGATTTATTACCAGCCCCCCAGCTCGCTTTGCCTGGAGACAGTTTTGGGGTGACAGAATTAGCATTGCTGATCAATTATGCAAGCAAGAAGGAGAAGGAAGAGGAAAAAAGACCTGTGGGGTTTGCAGCATGAACCACTCAGGCATTTCACAAGGAGATGGAGAGCAGCAGGGTGGGCCGAGCCCCAACATCACATAGGCAACCTGCTCCGAGCAGGGACACCCTTGGGGCCAGCCCTGGCTTGGGGCTTGTCCTTTGGTAAATTAGTTGGCAGCACTTTCCACTCCTCTCAGAGGAGGAGTTACCCCCAATTCAGCCATCCCCTGTTTGCTGGGCATCTAGTCAGCTTTTTGTAGGATGTCGCTGAAGCTGAGGGATGCATGCAGCATCCTAAAGACTACACACATCCCAGAAGCTGTTCTGAACCCTGGGTGAGGGCCAATGGGCACTTCACAGCACCCACCACCCAAAGCCAAGGGACCTCTGAACTGGTCTTGAGGACCTGCAGTCCTCAAGGATGTGTTTGAAAGCCCCCTCTGAGGAGCTATGGGGTGGTGTTAAGGTCAGAAGAGGGCCCCCCTTCCAATGGGACTGATTTCAGCAGGGAGTTTTGGCCCACTGATCCCAGTCTGACATAAGTAGGGGCTGGCATGAAGCAGATACTTACCTGCTCAATGATACACCTTGCCCACCATGATGCCACACTGCAAAAGTGGTCCCAAGAAACCCTGAACTTTGACCAAGTTAAATGGGAAAGAAAGCAATGAGCAAAGATTGCTGTTCTCCAACGCAAGATGATGTGTTCTAGATCAGGTCCTGGCTTGGCCAGCACACCCAGACCCCTGGCAGAAGGACCTTTGTCTCTCAGAGACCATACAGCCAAACAGTGGGGAAGAAGTTACTGTTCCCAGTTACTCTACCATCCTACCACTAACCCCTTCCCTTCCAGATTTGAGGTAGAAATCCTTCATTTTGTAAGCAGTGGGCCAAAACCGTGTGAGCAAGTATGACAACCCAGTGGAGGTGGCCATGGTCCACTGAGTGGGTGCATCTCCTGGCACGTAGAGACCTTGTTTGCCGGCACAAATGCAGCTAATGAAACCCACTTCAGCCTGTATCCATTTGCACAAAGCCTTATACAAGATTTATATGGGACTTCACCTCATATTAACCCCATGTTCTTTCAAGGAAACGTGGCAGGGACCCAGAGCTCCTCAGAGGCCAGGACACAGTTCATTAGTGTGCAACTGCATGAGCAATTACAGCAGAAAAGCTAAAAGAAACCTAAACAGAAAGGCCAGACCCCAGCCACAAGCTACTAGATCATATCCATGTCCTTGTGCAGTGCATACAAGATGCAAAGGAAGGTTTGATGGCTCCAGGAACTGTAATTAGCTTGCAGTGGTGAGTGGGAGACTGGGAACAATATTAGTGCAGCATATATCATCTTTTAAACAAGTCCTGTTTACTTACAACAGGCTCCCATGACCTGTGCCCTGAACTTAAACCTCCCCCTTTGCTCTCTTATCCATTCATCTCTGGGTTTTTGCATCACTGGGTGAAAGGGAAGGTCTGTCTGTTGGTTAGCAAGCTCGCTTGGCCCTTAGGAAATGCAGATGAATAGATCTAGAAAGGGCCTTGAGAGGTTGTTCAGATCATTTCCCAGCCCCATGGGAGGAGAAACTACACGTAAATCAGCGCTGGTGGCATCTGTCTGACGGTCTCATCAAGTTTCACACCTAGATCCTGTACATCACCTTGTGTCCCATCTGCCCTAGGTTTTCTCCACCATAGACTGAAGGTTCCCCTTTGTCCCTGCTCTGCATGCCCTGGTGACCCTTCTCCATCCCTTAGCTTTGCCTTTTCACTCCAGAATAATGCCCACGACATATTGAGGCTGGTAGCAGGGTTCTTCATCTCCATCCAAGTCCTGGAGGTGTCTTCTGGAAAATCCTCCTTCCTCCAAAAAACCCATTTTTTTAGACCACCACCCCCACATGCACATGTACAGGGGTTGTTTAGGTCAGTGGGACTCATCCTGGCCAAACCTATGCCCACAGCCAAATGGGTGAGTGGGTGCAGAGCAGGAGTACAGCTCTGAGCCTGCCTGCAGCTTTATACTGGCTCCGGTACTGCTCTTCCCACGCAGCTGAAACTAAGTCAACTCTTTAATTATGCCAGGTTTCCCAAAAAAGGGACAATTTTCTAGGGAATGTGCTTAAATATGTGTTTAATGTATATCTTGAAGCAACCACTTTCAGCAAGGCAGGCTGCGGGGCAGGGACAGAGAGGCCTCCCGGCACCGAGCAAGGGATCTCCGAGGGGATGCGACCAGGGCAGGATGGGTCCTTGGTGGTGCTGGGGGAAAGGCGATCTGCCCCTTGCTCAGCTTGCCCTGTGCAGGGGGTACAAGGCACTGACATGGGTCAGGCCCTGCCGTAAACTGTGCAAATACGCTATAAATAGATGCAGGTTCCTGCTGGAGCCTGTTTGTTGCTGTTTTAAGGGCCTGAGCCAGGTCTTGGTGCTGAAGTCCCCACGAAGCCAACGGGAGCGGAGGATGTGCTGTTGCAAACAAGAGCGGTCCTCGCCACGCCAGTGCCCCGGCTGACCCCAGCACCAGCTTTTCTCCGAGGCACTGTCACTGTGCTGTGGCCCGGGGAAGTGGGTGCCCAAGACTTTCTGGGGTTGAAGACAACTCGCCTCCTCCCTGTCGATGAGCCAGTTCCTTGCCGTGCCTCCCTTTGATCTGCTGCATCTCCCTGGGAGGTGAGTCCTGTTGAAATGGCAAGTCCCTTGCGGCAGGATTAGATATTGGGAAAGGGTTTCTTACCAGAGGGCTCGCTCATTCAAGAAGGGAAATTCCTTAATCTCCATCTATTTTTTAAAGTAACCCAGAGAAATACCTGCCAGGATGAGTTTAGGTGGCTTGACCCTACCTTGGAGCGTGGGAATGGGAGCTTTCCTGCCAACTCTTTGATCCTGCCATCATTGCCAGACTCAAAACAACATTGGCAGCAATGGCACAAATCTTACTGTCCTTCCTGCTGCCAGCCTTGGCCTTAATCTCTGCCCCACGCATGAGGTTTTTGCAGGAAGGGTTTGCAGGAACGTCTGTGCCATGCTCAGCTGCGGTGATCACAGGCTCCGGGGCTGGAAGGGGAGGTTAGTGTCCTCGTACTCAGTCTCACAGTTCACCTTTCAACCAAAAACATCCTGTCCTCATTTACCTGCCGGTCCTTCCCACTGACACCATGGAGTGGGATTTCCGCCGGCTGAAGAAGGGAGACCTTAGCCTGGAAAGGACCTTTGGCCTGGAGCAGAACCTGGCCAAGCTACTGCAGCAATCCCTTCCCATAAGCCCAGCCATGAGCTGCACATGTGAAATGGATTATTTAACAACAAACAACACCCCTACTTCTGGTTTGCATCCCATGGTGGAGGTCCCCTTGCCCTTCATGCAGAGACTCGCATCTCCTGCCTGCCCAGCCGATGACACCGGGCACCGGGTCAGTGGCACTCACACGAAGGGCTCCCTCCACAGCTCAAAAGGGAGAGCAAAGCAGAGGAGAGCAGCGAGGCTGTCCTGCCTCCTGCTCTGCCTCTCTTTATAAGCAAAACTTCTCCAGCATAACTACGGAGCCCCTGAATTAGAGTTGTGGGAGCCGATACAGTTTGCAGGTACCACTATTGGCTGCAGCTCAAACTGTTTTTTGGAAAGCAATACATAGAGTTAAAGTTGAGGGCTACTGCCTCTGACCTCAAAACCATAAAGAATTTGTGCTCCTGTTTTGATTGGGACTTACAGTTTCGAGGAATGAGCATTTAATGCACCCAGACCTCCTGGAAATCACTGAAACCATTTTAGACTATGCTTTTAAAGCAGAGCCCGCTCTGACACTGAACTGTTTTCTGCTAGCGGGAGAGCCTCTTTGCCACTTATCTGTGCCTCTCACCCCTCATTTTCTGTATCCATACACGTACAAACACAGCCCGAGATGAAGTCTGGCTTCCCTTAGTGGCTGGGGCTCAGTGGTTTTCTCCCTCTGACCTGTAGACCCACCAGCACAGGAGGAAGACCCTTCACCTTCTCCTGGCTCCTGGCATGGCCTCCACCCCATACAAGCTGGGTTGAAGACCCCTCAGACAGCCCGGGCTCTCCCCAGACCCCTTTCCCTGAAAAACCGTAATGAGGGCAGGCAGAATGTTAAACCACCCTGTGCATTCAAATCCCTCCTGGTCCTCCTCTGATGTTCCCCTTTCCCAAGGTCCCCAGCTATCCCTTGTCCCCCTCCTTCCTCCCCAATCCGCTCAAGCCAGAGCAAAACCGCAGAAAGAGAAAGAAAATGTGTTCCCAGCTCCAGCCCACGTGGAAAAGGTCTGGGGAGCTAATTATAGACTAATGCATCAGAGCCATCAATAATTCAGGAAGCTCCGAAACTGAGCTGGAGACGAGATGCAGGACGGTGCTTGCTCAGCGGCTGAAGCACCCAATGCTGCTCTGCCCCAGGGCCAAGCCATGGGTGAACACGTGGGATGCAGTGCTATCATCCACGCATTTCAAGGGGCAGGCACCAAATTCAGGCTCCCCATCCTTTCTCCTGCTTCACCCACAAATGAAGATGGTAGGATCCTGCTTCTCTTGAGGCTTCAAGCCACAAGGCTCCATCTTGCTGCTAGGCTCTCCCTCCCAAGAAAGACCCAAGCCTCATTTATCACCTCTTCCCACATTCAGCTCTGTACTTTTCTCTACCCTGAGTAAGGTTTTGAGCTTGCTGGAACAGGATTTTATTTGTAAGGTTGGCGTTAGGGTATCCATACAGGACCGTGCATTTTCTGGCACTGTAGAAATGCTCCACTCCTACCGTCCTTGAGACGTTGGGGTGAGGTGGTCACACCTTTCTGAGCAGCCCTTAAATTTAGAGGGAGCAGGGAGAAGGAAAACCGGAGGGTAAAAGCCTGAAGCTGAAGTTAACACAACAGCACAGGGGGCATCTCTTGCTGAATTGGGGATTCAACTCATCCTTGGATGCATTTCTCATCAGCTGAGCTTCTGGAAGGACACGTGCCCACCCCATCTCAGTTTCAGCAAAAAAAAGAGTGATTGCATTTGCTAAGGTAGATGAATCCAAGCAGTTTCAATGTCAGCACATCCTGAAAACACAGCCCAAGTGTCTCCTGCCTGTCTCATGCAGACACCACCCGTGCACACCTGGACAAGCTCCCAAACACACCCCGGTTAGTGCACACCTACATCCAGCCCCACGGCCACACGTGTGTACCAGTGCAGGCGCAGGCTGGCCCCACGGACACACCACCACGTGCTGCCACACACAAGTGTACACCAACGTGTTCAAATATGCAGAAAGTATTTAGGGGGCGGCTGAATTCAGGTTCCTAACACCTCAGAAGAGAGGGCAAGGAGAAATCCCACCCGAAGCACATAGCACCCACAGCACTCAGTGCAATTAAAATTGAGGGTAAAACTCCAACGGAGCTTAAAACTGCTGTCCTACAGGACACTGGTCCTTTGTGCTGATTGCACCAGGATGTGTCTCCAAAACTTAGAGGCCGGAAGGACCTGACTTGCTGGAGTTGCTCTGAGCATCCTCAAATGTGGCTGGGACCAGCTCCAAAGTGACGGTGGTTGTGTAGTCTGGGATGCCCCTATAGGGGTGAGCAGCCCTTCCTGGCAGCTCTCGCAGCTCTCAGCTGAGGCTCTGGCTCCCTCTCCTGACACCTTTTACTAGTCCAAACATCCTCCCAAAAGCTGGTGGGGAAGGCACTGGGGTTGCTTATCACCCATCAGGTCTGGGCCACAGGCATGAACAAAACCACCAGTGGCTCAGGTGTCCCTCAAAATCCAGTTTTGGTGATGGTTCACCCACAGAAACCCTTGAAGGAATAATTAGGTGCAATGTGCTTCAGCAAAACTTCTTCCAGAAAACCATATTAAGCATGCTGAATGAAATCAAAGCACCGCCAGCACTGTGCCAGGCATGGCCATGCAGATAGACTCATAGAATCACAGAATAGTTTGGGTTGGAAGGGACCCTTAAAGGCCATCTAGTCCAACCCCCTGCCATGGACAGGGACATCTTCAACTAGAGCAGGTTGCTCAGAGCCCCGTCCAACCTGACCTTGAATGTTTTCAGGGATGGGGCATCTACCACCTCTCTGGGCAACCTGGGCCAGGGTTTCACCACCTTCAGTGTAAACAATTTCTTCCTTATATCTGGCCTGAATCTCCCCTCTTTTAGT